>NC_092158.1:3551038-3831038 GCF_045791955.1 Oncorhynchus clarkii lewisi | reverse complement strand
ACTCCCTGCTGACAGACAGGACAGAGACGTTAGGTAACTGTTACTCCCTGCTGACAGACAGACAGAGACGTTAGGTAACTGTTACTCCCTGCTGACAGACAGGACAGAGACGTTAGGTAACTGTTACTCCCTGCTGACAGACAGGACAGAGACGTTAGGTAACTGTTACTCCCTGCTGACAGACAGGACAGAGACGTTAGGTAACTGTTACTCCCTGCTGACAGACAGGACAGAGACGTTAGGTAACTGTTACTCCCTGCTGACAGACAGGACAGAGACGTTAGGTAACTGTTACTCCCTGCTGACAGACAGGACAGGACAGAGACGTTAGGTAACTGTTACTCCCTGCTGACAGACAAGACAGAGATGTTAGGCAACTGTTACTCCCTGCTGACAGACAAGACAGGACAGAGACGTTAGGTAACTGTTACTCCCTGCTGACAGACAAGACAGAGATGTTAGGCAACTGTTACTCCCTGCTGACAGACAAGACAGGACAGAGACGTTAGGTAACTGTTACTCCCTGCTGACAGACAAGACAGAGACGTTAGGTAACTGTTACTCCCTGCTGACAGACAGGACAGAGACGTTAAGTAACTGTTACTCCCTGCTGACAGACAAGACAGGACAGAGACGTTAGGTAACTGTTACTCCCTGCTGACAGACAAGACAGAGATGTTAGGTAACTGTTACTCCCTGCTGACAGACAAGACAGGACAGAGACGTTAGGTAACTGTTACTCCCTGCTGACAGACAGGACAGAGACGTTAGGTAACTGTTACTCCCTGCTGACAGACAAGACAGGACAGAGACGTTAGGTAACTGTTACTCCCTGCTGACAGACAGGACAGAGACGTTAGGTAACTGTTACTCCCTGCTGACAGACAAGACAGGACAGAGACGTTAGGTAACTGTTACTCCCTGCTGACAGACAGGACAGAGACGTTAGGTAACTGTTACTCCCTGCTGACAGACAGGACAGAGACGTTAGGTAACTGTTACTCCCTGCTGACAGACAGGACAGAGACGTTAGGTAACTGTTACTCCCTGCTGACAGACAAGACAGGACAGAGACGTTAGGTAACTGTTACTCCCTGCTGACAGACAGAACAGAGACGTTAGGTAACTGTTACTCCCTGCTGACAGACAGGACAGGACAGAGACATTAGGTAACTGTTACTCCCTGCTGACAGACAAGACAGGACAGAGACGTTAGGTAACTGTTACTCCCTGCTGACAGACAAGACAGGACAGAGATGTTAGGTAACTGTTACTCCCTGCTGACAGACAGGACAGAGACGTTAGGTAACTGTTACTCCCTGCTGACAGACAGAACAGAGACGTTAAGTAACTGTTACTCCCTGCTGACAGACAAGACAGAGCCATTAGGTAACTGTTACTCCCTGCTGACAGACAGGACAGAGACGTTAGGTAACTGTTACTCCCTGCTGACAGACAGGACAGGACAGAGACATTAGGTAACTGTTACTCCCTGCTGACAGACAAGACAGGACAGAGACGTTAGGTAACTGTTACTCCCTGCTGACAGACAAGACAGGACAGAGACGTTAGGTAACTGTTACTCCCTGCTGACAGACAAGACAGGACAGAGACGTTAGGTAACTGTTACTCCCTGCTGACAGACAGGACAGAGACGTTAGGTAACTGTTACTCCCTCCTGACAGACAGGACAGGACAGAGACGTTAGGTAACTGTTACTCCCTGCTGACAGATTGATGGACTAATAGTATAGAAACTAATAGTATAGAGACTGACAGACTAATAGTATAGAAACTAATAGTATAGAGACTGACAGACTAATAGTATAGAGACTGACAGACTAATAGTATAGAGACTGACAGACTAATAGTATAGAGACTGACAGACTAATAGTATAGAGACTGACAGACTAATAGTATAGAGACGGACAGACTAATAGTATAGAGACTGATGGACTAATAGTATAGAAACTAATAGTATAGAGACTGATGGACTAATATTATAGAGACTGACGGACTAATAATATAGAGACCGGTGAACTAGAGACTGATGGACTAGAGACTGACGGACGAATAGTATAGAGACTGATGGACTAGAGACTGACGGACGAATAGTATAGAGACTGATGGACTAATAGTATAGAGACTGACAAACGAATAGTATAGAGACTGATGGACTAATAGTATAGAGACTGACAAACGAATAGTATAGAGACTGATGGACTAGAGCCTGATGGACTAATAGTATAGAGACGGATAGACTAATAGTATAGAGACTAACAGACTAATAGTATAGAGACTGATGGACTAATAGTATAGAGACTGATGAACTAATAGTATAGGAACCACCAAGACTGTTTTTAGAGCTGGTCGCCCGGCTAAACTGAGCAATCGGGGGAGAAGGGCTTTGGTCAGGGAGGTGACCAAGAACTCGATGGTCACTTTGACAGAGCTCCAGAGTTCCTCTGTGAAGATGGGATAACCTTCCAGAAGGACAACCATCTCTGCAGCACTCAACCAATCAGGCCTTTGGGGTAGAGTTGCCAGACGGAAGCCACTCTTAAGTAATAGGCACATGACAGCCCATTTGGAGTTTTCCAAAAGGCAATTAAAAACTCTCAGACCATGAGAAACAAGATTCTCTGGTCTGATGAAACCAAGATTGAAGTCTTTGGCCTGAATTCCAAGTGTCACGTCTGGAGGAAACCTGGCACCATCTCTACGGTGAAGCATGGTGGTGGCAGCATCATGCTGTGGGGATGTTTTTCAGCAGCAGGGACAGGGAGACTAGTCAGGATAAAGGGAAAGACAAACGGAGCAAAGTACAGAGAGATCCTTGATGAAAACCTGCTCCAGAGCACTCAGGACCTCTGAGTGGGGCGAAGGTTCAACTTCCAACAGGACAATGACCCTAAAAACACAGCCGAGACAACGCACGCATGGCTTCGGTACAAGTCTCTGAATGTCGAACGCCATAGGATGTTTATGTGTTGGTTAAGGGCAGTCAGGTCTGGAGAGAACCAAGGGCTATATCTGTTCCTGGTTCTAAATTTCTTGAATGGGGCATGCTTATTTAAGATGGTGAGGAAGGCTTTATTTTTAAATAACCAGGCATCCTCTACTGACGGGATGAGATCAATATCCTTCCAGGATACCCCGGCCAGGTCGATTGGAAAGGCCTGCTCGCTGAAGTGGTTCAGGGGGCGTTTGACAGTGATGAGTGGAGGTCGTTTGACCGCTGACCCATTACGGATGCAGGCAATGAGGCAGTGATCGCTGAGATCTTGGTTGAAAACAGCAGAGGTGTATTTAGAGGGCAAGTTGGTTAGGATGATATCTATGAGGGTGCCCGTGTTTACGGCTTTGGGGAGGTATCTGGTAGGGTCATTGATAATTTGTGTGAGATTGAGGGCCTCAAGCTTAGATTGTAGGATGGCTGGGGTGTTAAGCATGTTCCAGTTTAGGTCACCTAGCAGCACATTAACAACTGCCTCCTTGCCCCTATCTGGGCTCGAACCAGGGACCCTCTGAACACATTAACAACTGCCTCTTCGCCCCTATCTGGGCTCGAACCAGGGACCCTCTGAACACATTAACAACTGCCTCTTCGCCCCTATCTGGGCTCGAACCAGGGACCCTCTGAACACATTAACAACTGCCTCCTCGCCCCTATCTGGGCTCGAACCAGGGACCCTCTGAACACATTAACAACTGCCTCCTCGCCCCTATCTGGGCTCGAACCAGGGACCCTCTGAACACATTAACAACTGCCTCCTCGCCCCTATCTGGGCTCGAACCAGGGACCCTCTGAACACATTAACAACTGCCTCCTCGCCCCTATCTGGGCTCGAACCAGGGACCCTCTGAACACATTAACAACTGCCTCCTCGCCCCTATCTGGGCTCGAACCAGGGACCCTCTGAACACATTAACAACTGCCTCCTCGCCCCTATCTGGGCTCGAACCAGGGACCCTCTGAACACATTAACAACTGCCTCCTCGCCCCTATCTGGGCTCGAACCAGGGACCCTCTGAACACATTAACAACTGCCTCCTCGCCCCTATCTGGGCTCGAACCAGGGACCCTCTGAACACATTAACAACTGCCTCCTCGCCTCTATCTGGGCTCGAACCAGGGACCCTCTGAACACATTAACAACTGCCTCCTCGCCCCTATCTGGGCTCGAACCAGGGACCCTCTGAACACATTAACAACTGCCTCCTCGCCCCTATCTGGGCTCGAACCAGGGACCCTCTGAACACATTAACAACTGCCTCCGGCAAAGCATCGTTAAATATCCCTCAACAAAAGCTCCTTGCAGAGCAAAGAAAACAACCACTTCGAAGTCTCGGAGCTTTGTGACGTCACAGATTGAAACTCTATTAGCGAACAACACTAACTAGCTAGCCATTTCAAACCAGTTACATGTGTTTTGGTCATTTGTATTTAAATGTGTTTTGCTAAGTTGTGTTGAAAGAAGTTTTGTGTGTCTTTTTGCTGAGTTGTATTTAAAGGGGTTTAGGGGTTTAGGGGTTTATTTGAGGCAGTTATTAATCTGACATCAATTTCTCTCTGCCCTTCAGTCCTCGCTCTGTTCACTAGTCAACACAGCGGCAGCCACTGGGCCTATCTACTCCCTTTGATGATATTCAAATAGCCACCGGCAGAGAATGAATATGCAAAGAAAATAAACAAAGATACAATCTCTTTACCCTTTTCCTACTAAGCCCTTCTCTGACATTTCAGCTGCTGAGTGAGAGATGCGCACACACTGGGAGGCTGTCCACACACACTTAGAGGCTGTCCACACACACTTAGAGGCTGTCCACACACTGGGAGGCTGTCCACACACACTGGGAGGCCGTCCACACACACTGGGAGGCCGTCCACACACACTTAGAGGCTGTCCACACACACTTAGAGGCTGTCCACACACTGGGAGGCCGTCCACACACACTGGGAGGCCGTCCACACACACTGGGAGGCCGTCCACACACACTGGGAGGCTGTCCACACACTGGGAGGCTGTCCACACACTGGGAGGCTGTCCACACACTGGGAGGCCGTCCACACACACTGGGAGGCTGTCCACACAAACTGGGAGGCTGTCCACACACTGGGAGGATGTCCACACACTGGGAGGCCGTCCACACACACTGGGAGGCTGTCCACACACTGGGAGGCCATCCACACACACTGGGAGGCCGTCCACACACTGGGAGGCTGTCCACACACTGGGAGGCTGTCCACACACTGGGAGGCTGTCCACACACACTGGGAGGCTGTCCACACACACTGGGAGGCTGTCCACACACACTGGGAGGCTGTCCACACACTGGGAGGCTGTCCACACACTGGGAGGCCGTCCACACACACTGGGAGGCCATCCACACACACTGGGAGGCCGTCCACACACACTAGGAGGCCGTCCACACACACACACACACAACACTCTGCCATTTCACACACATCCCCAGGTAGATATCAGCCGGTCCTACCCTCTCTCCTGCCCTAAATGCCTAACACATTGGCATTCAGGCTGGTACCACCTCACACTACATCCCTTCTAGGCAGAGATGCAAAGAAAAAGCCATATCTCGGACTGGCCAATAAAAAGAAAAGATTAAGATGGGCAAAAGAACACAGACACTGGACAGAGGAACTCTGCCTAGAAGGCCAGCATCCCAGAGTCGCCTCTTCACTGTTGATGTTGAGACTGGTGTTTTGCGGGTACTATTTAATGAAGCTGCCAGTTGAGGACTTGTGAGGCGTCTGTTTCTCAACCTAGACACTCTAATGTACTTGTCCTCTTGCTCAGTTGTACACCGGGGCTTCCCACTCCTCTTTCTATTCTGGTTAGAGCCAGTTTGCGCTGTTCTGTGAAGGGAGTAGTAAACAGCGTTGTTCCAGATCTTCGGTTTCTTGGAAATTTCTCGCATGGAATAGCCTTCATTTCTCAGAACAAGAATAAACTGACGAGTTTCAGAAGAAAGTTATTTATTTCTGGCCATTATGAGCCTGTAATCAAACCCACATGCTAATGCTCCAGATACTCAACTAGTCTAAAGAAGGCCAGTGTTATTGCTTCTTTAATCAGGACAACAGTTTTCAGCTGTGCTAACATAATTGCAGAAGGGTTTTCTAATGATCAATTAGTCTTTTAAAAGTATAAACTTGGATTAGCTAACACAACGTGTCATTGGAACACAGGTGTGATGGTTGCTGATAATGGGCCTCTGTACGCCAATGTAGATATTCCATTAAAAATCTGCCAATTTCCAGCTACAATAGTCATTTACAACATTAACAATGTCTACACTGTATTTCTTATCAAGTTCATGTTAAATGCTAAATTCCCAATCTGGTCACCTAATAATCCCCAGTTTACAATTGGCTCATTCATCGCCCTCCTCTCCCCTGTAACTATTCCCCAGGTTGTTGCTGCAAATGAGAACGTGTTCTCAGTCAACTTACCTGGATAAATTAAAAAAAATAAACTGACAATTCTTCATCAGTTCTGCTAATACATCAAAAAAAACTGACATTTGGGACTCACATTGTGGCTCACCTTAATACGGATCACACCAGTTAACAGGGAAGAGACTCATTTATGCCCTTCACAGTATGCAACGCTGCGCAAAATGATGATCCCGTGTAGCAAAAAAATACACAGACGTGTCCAACCCCACAATTAAACAATTCACGCAAGTACGCAGGATCCTAATGAAGCTCTAGAGATTAATTCCTTCACTGTACCATTCATTCACACCATGGTACAAATACACCCATATGGCCAATGTGTTGGCGTACATACATGGATAACTGATGTGTTGGCGTACATACATGGATAACTGATGTGAAAACATTTGCAAAGCTACTATTGCACGTCCATGCTGACCTTGTGATTGACTGACTGACTGGCAGGTGGACTGACTGACAGGTTGACTGACTGACTGGCTGACTGACTCACTCACTCATAAAGAGATACTTTGGGATTTTGAGTCAGATAAACTCATGGACACCATTTTTATCTCTCTGTGTCCAATATGAAGGTAGTTTCGCAAACCAATGCTAATTAGCATTAGCGCAATGACTGGAAGTCTATGGGTATCCTCCATTAAACGCACTAATGCTAATTAGCATTAGCGCAATGACTGGAAGTCTATTAGGTATCTTCCATTAAACGCACTAATGCTAATTAGCATTAGCCCAATGACTGGAAGTCTATTGGGTATCTTCCATTAAATGCACTAATGCTAATTAGCAACTTCCTTCAAACTGCAAGCAGAGACCTAAAAATGGTATCATCCGCAAGTATATCCGTTTATCCGGCTCTGGGGAAGTAGATAAAAGGGATCATTGCCAAAATCTCGAAGTATCTCAAGGCCAAAATCAGTGGGGGGGGGGGGGGGGGGTCCTCTCAGTCCTCTTATGAGCCACATATGGAAGTGTTACACCTTTTTGTTTTTCAGGTCAACCAGTACTAGAAACATTAGAATACAAAGTTGCCTCACCGGGCTCCATTTTACACATGTTCTGGTATTGTGTAGTTATGAAAAACCTTTGGGACTGTATTGTTTGTCATTTCTAAGTGTGTCGGAATTCAAGGGGGGGAGGGGGAGGAACAGCGGCAGGGTGGGGGAACAGAGGGACAGGGAGGGAGAGTAATAATTTTGCACGCCCAATTTTTCAGTTTTTGATTTTGTTAAAAAAGTTTGAAATATCCAATAAATGTCGTTCCACTTCATGATTGTGTCCCACTTGTTGTTGATTCTTCACAAAAAAATACAGCTTTATATCTTTATGTTTGAAGCCTGAAATGTGGCAAAAGGTCGCAAAGTTCAAGGGGGCCGAATACTTTCGCAAGGCACTGTATTTGGGCTGCAGGGCTGGTAACTCTAATGAACTTCTCCTCTGCAGCAGAGGTAACTCTGGGTCTTCCATTCCTGTGGCGGTCCTCATGAGAGTCAGTTTCATCATAGCACTTGATGGTTTTTGCGACTGCACTTGAAGAAACTTTCAAAGTTCTTGAAATTTTCCAGATTGACTGACCTTCATGCCTTAAAGTAATGATGGACTGTCATTTCTCTTTGCTAATTTGAGCTGTTCTTGCCATAATATGGACTTGGTCTTTTACCAAATAGGGCTATCTTCTATATACCACCCCTACCTTATCATAATACTGATTGATTGTCTCAAACGCATTAAGAAGGAAAGAAATTCCACAAATTAACTTTTAACAAGGCACGCCTGTTAATTGACACTTTTTTGGTTACTACATGATTCCATATGTGTTATTTCATAGTTTTGATATATTCACTATTATTCTACAATGTAGAAAATAGTCCAGCTAATTTTTGACTGGTACTGTATTTATGTCCTGTGTGGGTGGGTTTTATTTTTAACCTTTATTTAACTAGGCAAGTTAGTTAAAACAAATTCTTGTTTACAATGACGGCAAACAGGGGAACAGTGGGTTAGCTGCTTTGTTCAGGGGCAGAACAACAGATTTTTACCTTGTCAACTCGAGGATTCGGTCCAGCAACCTTTCGGTTACTGGCCCAACGCTCTAACCACTATATTATGCCATGAAAATAAGGTAAGTGTTCATCCCCAATTTTGTAGTATGAGGACAGAGAATAGGAAGATGAGTCCTCTACAGAGATATCAGACAGAGAAAGAGGCTGGTATGTTACTATGGGGCATAGCAGTGTTATAAGTGTGGAGTTATAAGTGTAGTTAGCATAGGGCTACCGTATACTACAGTACATCAGCTAGCTTTAACACGGAGACACATCAGCTAGCTTTAAAACGGAGCCACATCAGCTAGCTTTAACACGGAGCCCCATCAGCTAGCTTTAACACAGAGCCACATCAGCTAGCTTTAACAAGGAGCCACATCAGCTAGCCACATCAGCTAGCTTTAACACGGAGCCACATCAGCTAGCTTTAACACGGAGCCACATCTGCTAGCTTTAACACGGAGCCACATCAGCTAGCTTTAACACGGAGCCACATCAGCTAGCTTTAACACGGAGCCACATCAGCTAGCTTTAACACGGAGCCACATCAGCTAGCTTTAACACGGAGCCACATCAGCTAGCTTTAACACGGAGCCACATCAGCTAGCTTTAACACGGAGACACATCAGCTAGCTTTAACACGGAGCCACATCAGCTAGCTTTAACACAGAGCCACATCAGCTAGCTTTAACACGGAGACACATCAGCTAGCTTTAAAACGGAGCCACATCAGCTAGCTTTAACACGGAGCCACATCAGCTAGCTTTAACATGGAGACACATCAGCTAGCTTTAAAACGGAGCCACATCAGCTAGCTTTAACACGGAGCCACATCAGCTAGCTTTAACATGGAGACACATCAGCTAGCTTTAACACGGAGCCACATCAGCTAGCTTTAACACGGAGCCACATCAGCTAGCTTTAACACGGAGCCACATCAGCTAGCTTTAACACAGCGCCACATCAGCTAGCTTTAACACAGAGCCACATCAGCTAGCTTTAACACGGAGCCACATCAGCTAGCTTTAACACGGAGCCACCACCTAGCTTTAACACGGAGCCACATCAGCTAGCCACATCAGCTAGCTTTAACACAGAGCCACATCAGCTAGCTTTAAAACGGAACCACATCAGCTAGCTTTAACACGGAGCCACATCTGCTAGCTATGTGAATAGTTGAAGGAGCTATTAACTCTAACCCATAAAGCACAAAGAGATCCAACAAGCGTCTGCTGTCTATCGTATCGTAACCGAGGTAAAGCTGAAGACTCAGGGGAGAAGTGCAGCCTACATCCCAAATGGCACCCTAGTCCATGTACAGTGCACTACTTTAGACCAGGGCCTATGGGGAATAGGGTGCCATTTGAGACGAGTACTAGGTATCTGAGAAGGTGGGAGATAGGGACGTCTCTAGTCTCTGTTGACAGAACATGATGGGCCCTGGACCTCAACAGTCCTTCAGTGGAGTTATCAACATTTAGATACTAATGTCAACTAATGAAAATACTTCTAACAACATCATGTACCAACTACCAAGGCCTACTGCATAACAACACCATGTACCGACTACCAAGGCCTACTGCCTAACAAATCCATGTACTGAAGCCTACTGCCTAACAACACCATGTACCGACTACCAAGGCCTACTGCCTAACAAATCCATGTACTGAAGCCTACTGCCTAACAACACCATGTACCGACTACCAAGGCCTACTGCCTAACAACATCATGTACCGACTACCAGGGCCTACTGCCTAACAACACCATGTACCGAATACCAAGGCCTACTGCCTAACAACACCATGTACCGACTACCAAGGCCTACTGCCTAACAACACCATGTACTGACTACCAAGGCCTACTGCCTAACAACACCATGTACCGACTACCAAGGCCTACTGCCTAACAACACCATGTACCGACTACCAAGGCCTACTGCCTAACAACACCATGTACCGACTACCAGGGCCTACTGCCTAACAACACCATGTACCGACTACCAAGGCCTACTGCCTAACAACACCATGTACCGACTACCAAGGCCTACTGCCTAACAACACCATGTACCGACTACCAGGGCCTACTGCCTAACAACACCATGTACCGACTACCAAGGCCTACTGCCTAACAACACCATGTACCGACTACCAGGGCCTACTGCCTAACAACACCATGTACCGACTACCAAGGCCTACTGCCTAACAACACCATGTACCGACTACCAGGACCTACTGCCTAACAACATCATATGCACCAAGGCCTACTGCCTAACAACACCATGTACCGACTACCAAGGCCTACTGCCTAACAACACCATGTACCGACTACCAGGGCCTACTGCCTACCAACATCATGTACCGACTACCAAGGCTTACTGCCTAACAACACCATATGTAGCAGGGCCTAATGTTTGCGAGCACACCTGCAACATGTGTATTTGAAAGGAATCACATAATGAAAGCAGTAATGCTTCTGAACCACTAGCAGGTCCTAACAGGAAGTGGTTAAATTTAATTGAACTGGTAACTCGGGTTACTACGGCAGGGCTGAGCATGTGGCCGAGGTGAGGTGGGTGTTAGTTTCCGTTTAATATTGGATGGATGGAAGCACACACACACACACACACACACACACACACACACACACACACACACACACACACACACACACTCTTAAAGAAGTGTAAACTGAAACCCAGCCAGGAACAGCAGAGAATCAGGCCAGGTAGGCAGGTCAGGTCATCTGATCCAGTATCAGGCCAGGTAGAGAGGTAGGCAGGTCAGGTCATCTGATCCAGTATCAGGCCTGGTAGAGAGGTAGGCAGGTCATCTGATCCAGTATCAGGCCTGGTAGAGAGGTAGGCAGGTCATCTGATCCAGTATCTGATCCAGTATCAGGCCAGGTAGAGAGGTAGGCAGGTCAGGTCATCTGATCCAGTATCAGGCCTGGTAGAGAGGTAGGCAGGTCATCTGATCCAGTATCAGGCCTGGTAGAGAGGTAGGCAGGTCATCTGATCCAGTATCAGGCCTGGTAGAGGTAGGCAGGTCATCTGATCCAGTATCTGATCCAGTATCAGGCCAGGTAGAGAGGTAGGCAGGTCAGGTCATCTAATCCAGTATCAGGCCTGGTAGAGAGGTAGGCAGGTCATCTGATCCAGTATCAGGCCGAGTAGAGAGGTAAGCAGGTCATCTGATCCAGTATCAGGCCAGGTAGAGAGGTAGGCAGGTCAGGTCATCTGATCCAGTATCAGACCTGGTAGAGAGGTAGGCAGGTCATCTGATCCAGTATCAGGCCTGGTAGAGAGGTAGGCAGGTCATCTGATCCCGTATCAGGCCAGCTAGAGAGGTAGGCAGGTCAGGTCATGTGATCCAGTATCAGGCCAGGTAGGCAGGTTGACCTGCTTGGTCCTACTGCTGTACTGTCTGACTGGGTGAAAAGAGAAACCACACACTGGAACCCTAACTCAGACCCTAACCCTAATCTAACACCTACCCCTAACCCCTAACCCAGACCCTAACCCTAATCTAACACCTACCCCTAATCTAACCCAGACCCTAACCCTAATCTAACCCCTAACCCAGACCCTAACCCTAACCTAACCCCTAACCTTAATCTAACCCCTAACCCTAATCTAACCCTAATCTAACCCCTAACCCTAATCTAACTCCTAACCCTAACTCAGGCCCTAACCCAGACCCTAATCTAACCCTAACCGAGGCCCTAACCCTAATCCTAATCTAACCCCTAACCCTAACTCAGGCCCTAACCCAGACCCTAATCTAACCCCTAACCCTAACCGAGGCCCTAACCCTAATCTAACCCAAACCCTAACCTCTAACCCTAAACTAACCCTAACCCAGGCCCTAACCCTAATCTAACCCCTAACCCTAAACTAACCCTAACCCAGATCAGGAAGACACCCCCCAATTCACTGAGCCCCGAGCAGAAAGGAACTGCAGGATTTGAAGAATTGCTGATTCACCAAAAATACTCTGGCCCCCATGCTGGGCGAGGTTAACATGCTTTAGTTGCAAATTCAAACGAATGTGAGTCCCAAATGGCACTATATTCCCTATATAGTGCACTACTTTTGACCAGAGCCAATTGAGGGTCAGGTGGGGGGGGCATGTCAGATAGGGTCAGATTTGGGGCGCATCCAGGGGCTATGGACATAGTGAAATGTTCAACAACTGAATCTGTCATGACAGTGAGGCCCTTTCTCCTCTCTTCCTTCACCTGGGACAAGAGAGAGGGAGGACAGGTGTAGACAACACACCTGGGACAAGAGAGAGGGAGGACAGGTGCAGACAACACACCTGGGACAAGAGAGAGACAGAGGAGGGGGTGGATACCAGAACATCCCCCTCGCTCTCTCACACAGTGCTGCGATGAGGCCTGGCACATAGCTGACATTCCACTAACCTGAGCCCTGGACTGTGGAGAGTGGAGAGAGGAGGGGGGGAGATGAGAAGGGGAGAGAGGAGATAGGAAAAAGACAGGAGAGGGGGGAGAAAATGGGAGAGAAGAGAGGAATGGGAGAAAATGGGACAGAAGAGAGGAGTGGGGGAAAATGGGAGAGAAGAGAGGAATGGGAGAAAATGGGACAGAAGAGAGGAGTGGGAGAAAATGGGAGAGGGGAGGAGAGAAGTCATATACAGTCGAAAATTCAGCCGCACAAAAGTACAAGGAACTACGCAGAGAGAGACGCAAGCGGAGCTCTGTAGAGCACGTAAAATGGAACAATGGTCCAAGCAGCCAGCCCTCCTTCCACCCACCTCTGTTAAAGCCTGCTAGCCTAGAGACACTGCCAGTCAGCACAGAACAGAATGCCAACAGAGAACTAACAATGCTCAGCGGTTAAAACAAAGGAAGGAGAGGACATGGCCATGGCTACTGTCATGTAGAAACACAATATGGACTTACTACTCCATGTAAGTGTGTCGATGATAGTAATATGTTTGTTCCATAAAATACAAATAATAAAGCCTTGTGTGTGTGTGTGTGTGTGTGTGTGTGTGTGTGTGTGTGTGTGTGTGTGTGTGTGTGTGTGTGTGTGTGTGTGTGTGTGTGTGTGTGTTCATGTTCGGGTCGATTCAAAGCGTGGAAAGAAAGCTTGAGAACTTGTCTGCTACAACAAGAAGAGAGAGAGAGAGAGAGAGAGATAGAGAGAGAGAGAGAGACAGAGAGAGAGAGAGAGAGAGAGAGGGGGGGGAGAGAGAGAGAGAGAGAGAGAGGGGGGGAGAGAGAGAGGGAGAGAGAGAGAGAGGGAGAGAGAGAGAGAGAGAGTGAGACGAGGGGGGGAGAGAGAGAGAGAGAGAGAGAAAAAAACAACAGGATTTCACAGTCAGATGATCGTGCCATTGTTCACCAAATTAACCAACAAACAAACGCAAAAAGGAAATGTAGAAAGAACATTTGTGGAGAAGAAAAGTCATCTGAAAATGAGGAGAGACTAGCAACTGTAACAGCTGTTTAATGTTTTAGTGAAAAACATCACTCTGTTAGTCAGTTCCATTCCCTACATAGTGCACTACTTTAGACCAGAGACCTATGGAACCCTATTCTCTATTATATAGTGCACTACTTTAGACCAGAGACCTATGGAACCCTATTCCCTATATAGGGCACTACTTTAGACCAGGGCCCTATGGAACCCTATTCCCTATCTATATATATATATATATAGGGATAGGGTGCCATTTGGGACATAGACCATGTGTTTGGACTCCAGGAAGAGTAGCTGCTGCCAAGGCAACCTAATGGGGATCCATAATAAACCCAGGAAGAGTAGCTGCTGCCTTGACAGGAACTAATGGGGATCCATAATAAACCCCAGGAAGAGTAGCTGCTGCCTTGGCAGGAACTAATGGGGATCCATAATAAACCCCAGGAAGAGTAGCTGCTGCCTTGGCAGGAACTAATGGGGATCCATAATAAACCCCAGGAAGAGTAGCTGCTGCCTTGGCAGGAACTAATGGGGATCCATAATAAACCCCAGGAAGAGTAGCTGCTGCCTTGGTAGGAACGAATAGGGATCCATAATAAACCCCAGGAAGAGTAGCTGCTGCCTTGGTAGGAACGAATAGGGATCCATAATAAACCCCAGGAAGAGTAGCTGCTTTCTTGGCAGGAACTAATGGGGATCCATAATAAACCCAAGGAAGAGTAGCTGCTGCCTTGACAGGAACTAATGGGGATCCATAATGAACCCCAGGAAGAGTAGCTGCTGCCTTGGTAGGAACGAATAGGGATCCATAATAAACCCCAGGAAGAGTAGCTGCTGCCTTGGTAGGAACGAATAGGGATCCATAATAAACCCCAGGAAGAGTAGCTGCTGCCTTGGCAGGAACTAATGGGGATCCATAATATACCCCAGGAAGAGTAGCTGCTGCCTTGGTAGGAACGAATAGGGATCCATAATAAACCCCAGGAAGAGTAGCTGCTGCCTTGACAGGAACTAATGGGGATCCATAATAAACCCAAGGAAGAGTAGCTGCTGCCAAGGAAACCTAATGGGGATCCCATAATAAAAACAAATACTCAGTAATTAACACCTTGTACGCATAGCAACATGTCAGGATGGGAGCACAGTAGCTAAATACCAAAGCTAAAATATTCTGTGTCACGCAGTAAACATTGTTTTATAGAGAAAATCTATTCTAACACAGTTTCTCAGAGTGTAGCGCAGTGATGTTCTGTCTCAGGCAGGCCGAAGACATCCCCAGTAACAGGGCCCAGAGGTATTCCCAAACAGTAACAGGGCCCAGAGGTATTCCACAACAGTAACAGAGCCCAGAGATATTCCCCAACACTAACAGGGCCCAGAGATATTCCCCAACAGTAACAAAGCCCAGAGATATTCCCCAACAGTAACAGGGCCCAGAGATATTCCCCAACAGTAACAGGGCCCAGAGGTATTCCCCAACAGTAACAGGGCCCAGAGGTATTCCCAAACAGTAACAGGGCCCAGAGGTATTCCCCAACAGTAACAGGGCCCAGAGATATTCCCCAACAGTAACAAAGCCCAGAGATATTCCCCAACAGTAACAGGGCCCAGAGATATTCCCCAACAGTAACAGGGCCCAGAGGTATTCCCCAACAGTAACAGGGCCCAGAGGTATTCCCCAACAGTAACAGGGCCCAGAGGTATTCCCCAACAGTAACAGGGCCCAGAGGTATTCCCCAACAGTAACAGGGCCCAGAGGTATTCCCCAACAGTAACAGGGCCCAGAGGTATTCCCCAACATTAACAGAGCCCAGAGGTATTCCCAAACAGTAAGGATAACTCACAGTGTGTCCCAAACCCTATTCCCTATATATAGTAGGCCTAGGGGTTCATGCTCTGGTTGATTAAAAAATGTCATGATATTTAGTGATATTGATTTGTGTGTGGTTGTCAACACAACCACCAGATATCAACATTTAAAGGAGATGTATCTTCTGATTGGATAGTTCCATCTGAGCCTCTGACTGAGTCTGGCTTTAATTCCAGTTTGTCTACAAATTAATAATTGATATGTTGGATTCACGTCTTCATCTCAACCAAAAAAGTTAAAGAACAGGAATAAATCAAATTAAATTTGATTTCAAATCAAATCAAATATATTTTACGTGCATTTGAAGTTTAATTTAATGTGAAAACAACGGGGGTGTAGACTTTCATAAGGCACGCTATGTTGTAATCTCATTGATCAACACATCTACCAAATATTATCCAATTATCCACGTTGAAATGGCATGGTGCGCCCTGTGGGATTCCAGCTCCAGCTCTTTTCCCTGCCTAACCCAACCAGGAAGAGACACAGAGGCAAACCAGGAAGCAAAACCAGGAAACAGTCACAGCAGCTTCCTGTATCTATAGCCGCAAACAGACACAACAGACAGTGGGGGGCTGGGTCATACTGTTCTGTTTATAATGGAAACATACACAGTGGACAAAACATTAGGAACACCTTCCTTCCTTCTCAGAACAGCCTCAATTCGTCGGGTCGTGGACTCTACGAGGTGTTGAAAGCGTTTTACAGGGATAATGGCCCATGTTGACTCCAATGCTTCCCACAGTTGTGCCAAGTTAGTTGGATGTCCTTTGGGTGGTGGACCGTTGTTGACACACAGGGGAAACTGTGTGATACCAGGCGCGGTGTCAGAGGAAGGCCCTTAAAAAAGTCAAAGAATCCAGCCACCCTAGTCATAGACTGTTCTCTCTGCTACAGTACGGTAAGCGGTACCAGAGCACCAGGTGTAGGTCCAAGAGGCTTCTAAACAGCTTCTACCCCCAAGCTATATAGAGGGGGGGGGGGAGAGAGAGAGAGAGAGAGTTCAGGAGTCTATATATGACTCCTGAACATCTAATCAAATGGCTACTCAGACTATTTGTATTGCCCCCTCCTCCCCCTCTTTTACACAGCTACTACTCTCTGTTGTTATCATCTATGCATAGCAACGTTAATAACTCTACCTACATGTACATATTACCTCAACTACCTCAACTCTGTACCGGTACCCCCCTGTATATAGCCTCCACATTGACTCTGTACCGGTACCCCCCTGTATATAGCCTCCACATTGACTCTGTACCGTAACACCCTGTATATAGCCTCCACATTGACTCTGTACCGGTACCCCCCTGTATATAGCCTCCACATTGACTCTGTACCGGTACCCCCTGTATATAGCCTCCACATTGACTCTGTACCGTAACACCCTGTATATAGCCTCCACATTGACTCTGTACCATAATACCCTGTATATAGCCTCCACACTGACTCTGTACTGGTACCCCCTGTATATAGCCTCCACATTGACTCTGTACCGGTACCCCCTGTATATAGTCTCCACACTGACTCTGTACCGGTACACCCTGTATATAGCCTCCACATTGACTCTGTACCGGCACCCCCTGTATATAGCCTCCACATTGACTCTGTACCGGTACCCCCTGTATATAGCCTCCACATTGACTCTGTACCGGTACCCCCTGTATATAGCCTCCACATTGACTCTGTACCGTAACACCCTGTATATAGCCTCCACACTGACTCTGTACCGTAATACCCTGTATATAGCCTCCACATTGACTCTGTACCGTAACACCCTGTATATAGCCTCCACATTGACTCTGTACCGTAACACCCTGTATATAGCCTCCACATTGACTCTGTACTGGTACCCCCTGTATATAGCCTCCACACTGACTCTGTACCGTAATACCCTGTATATAGCCTCCACACTGACTCTGTACCGTAATACCCTGTATATAGCCTCCACATTGACTCTGTACCATAATACCCTGTATATAGCCTCCACACTGACTCTGTACTGGTACCCCCTGTATATAGCCTCCACATTGACTCTGTACCGGTACCCCCTGTATATAGTCTCCACACTGACTCTGTACCGGTACACCCTGTATATAGCCTCCACATTGACTCTGTACCGGCACCCCCTGTATATAGCCTCCACATTGACTCTGTACCGGTACCCCCTGTATATAGCCTCCACATTGACTCTGTACCGGTACCCCCTGTATATAGCCTCCACATTGACTCTGTACCGTAACACCCTGTATATAGCCTCCACACTGACTCTGTACCGTAATACCCTGTATATAGCCTCCACATTGACTCTGTACCGTAACACCCTGTATATAGCCTCCACATTGACTCTGTACCGTAACACCCTGTATATAGCCTCCACATTGACTCTGTACTGGTACCCCCTGTATATAGCCTCCACACTGACTCTGTACCGTAATACCCTGTATATAGCCTCCACACTGACTCTGTACCGTAATACCCTGTATATAGCCTCCACACTGACTCTGTACCGTAATACCCTGTATATAGCCTCCACACTGACTCTGTACCGTAATACCCTGTATATAGCCTCCACACTGACTCTGTACCGTAATACCCTGTATATAGCCTCCACACTGACTCTGTACCAGTACCACCTGTATATAGCCTCCACATTGACTCTGTACCAGTACCCCCTGTATATAGCCTCCACATTGACTCTGTACCAGTACCCCCTGTATATAGCCTCCACATTGACTCTGTACCAGTACCCCCTGTATATAGCCTCCACACTGACTCTGTACCAGTACCACCTGTATATAGGCTCGCTATTGTTATTTTACTGCTGCTCTTTAATTACTTGTTACTTTTATCTCTTATTCTTATCCGTATTTTTTGAAACTGCACTCATAAGTAAGCATTTCACTGTAAGGTCTACTACACCTGTTGTATTCAGCATTTCACTGTGATGTCTACACCTGTTGTATTCAGCATTTCACTGTAAGGTCTACTACACCTGTTGTATTCAGCATTTCACTGTAAGGTCTACTACACCTGTTGTATTCAGCATTTCACTGTAAGGTCTACTACACCTGTTGTATTCAGCATTTCACTGTGATGTCTACACCTGTTGTATTCAGCATTTCACTGTAAGGTCTACTACACCTGTTGTATTCAGCATTTCACTGTAAGGTCTACTACACCTGTTGTATTCAGCATTTCACTGTAAGGTCTACTACACCTGTTGTATTCAGCATTTCACTGTAAGGTCTACTACACCTGTTGTATTCAGCATTTCACTGTGAGGTCTACTACACCTGTTGTATTCAGCATTTCACTGTAAGGTCTACTACACCTGTTGTATTCAGCATTTCACTGTAAGGTCTACTACACCTGTTGTATTCAGCATTTCACTGTAAGGTCTACTACACCTGTTGTATTCAGCATTTCATTGTAAGGTCTACTACACCTGTTGTATTCAGCATTTCACTGTAAGGTCTACTACACCTGTTGTATTCAGCATTTCACTGTGAGGTCTACTACACCTGTTGTATTCAGCATTTCACTGTAAGGTCTACTACACCTGTTGTATTCAGCGCATGTGACTAATAAGATTTGATTTTAAACTGTGAAAAACCCAGCAGCATTGCAGTTCTTGACACATTCAAACCGGTGCGTCTGGCACCTACTACCATACCCCGTATAAAGGCACTTAAATATTTTATCTTGTCCATTCACCCTCTGAATGGCACACATACTCAATCCATGTCTCCATTGTCTCAGGGTTCATAAATCCTTCTTTAACCCGTCTCCTCCCCTTCATCTACACTGATTGAAGTGGATTTAACAAGAGACATCAATAAGGAATCATATCTTTCACCTGGATTCCCCTGGTCAGTCTGTGTCATGGAAAGAGGTGTTCCTAATGTTTTGTCCACATATAGGGCCTCAGTATAGGTCTCATATAAGCAGGGATGAATGAGGGAGAACCCGAGGGGGACCGGGTTCCGGAACCTTCCATGTAGAAAACAAATCTTAATTTAGGAAGACACACTGGACTCTACCAACACACACTGGACTCTACCAACACAATAACACACACTGGACTCTACCAACACACACTGGACTCTACCAACACACACTGGACTCTACCAACACAATAACACACACTGGACTCTACCAACACACACTGGACTCTACCAACACAATAACACACACTGGACTCTACCAACACACACTGGACTCTACCAACACACACTGGACTCTACCAACACAATAACACACACTGGACTCTACCAACACAATAACACACACTGGACTCTACCAACACAATAACACACACTGGACTCTACCAACACACACTGGACTCTACCAACACAATAACACACACTGGACTCTACCAACACAATAACACACACTGGACTCTACCAACACAATAACACACACTGGACTCTACCAACACAATAACACACACTGGACTCTACCAACACAATAACACACACTGGACTCTACCAACACACACTGGACTCTACCAACACACTAACACACACTGGACTCTACCAACACACACTGGACTCTACCAACACAATAACACACACTGGACTCTACCAACACACACTGGACTCTACCAACACAATAACACACACTGGACTCTACCAACACACACTGGACTCTACCAACACACACTGGACTCTACCAACACACTAACACACACTGGACTCTACCAACACAATAACACACACTGGACTCTACCAACACACACTGGACTCTACCAACACACACTGGACTCTACCAACACACACTGGACTCTACCAACACACACTGGACTCTACCAACACACACTGGACTCTACCAACACACACTGGACTCTACCAACACAATAACACACTGGACTCTACCAACACACACTGGACTCTACCAACACAATAACACACTGGACTCTACCAACACACACTGGACTCTACCAACACACACTGGACTCTACCAACACACTAACACACACTGGACTCTACCAACACAATAACACACACTGGACTCTACCAACACACTAACACACACTGGACTCTACCAAAACAATAACACACTGGACTCTACCAACACACACTAGACTCTACCAACACACACTGGACTCTACCAACACACTAACACACACTGGACTCTACCAACACACTAACACACACTGGACTCTACCAACACACTAACACACACTGGACTCTACCAAAACAATAACACACTGGACTCTACCAACACACACTGGACTCTACCAACACACACTGGACTCTACCAACACACTAACACACACTGGACTCTACCAACACACTAACACACACTGGACTCTACCAACACACTAACACACACTGGACTCTACCAACACAATAACACACACTGGACTCTACCAACACACACTGGACTCTACCAACACACACTGGACTCTACCAACACACTAACACACACTGGACTCTACCAACACACTAACACGCACTGGACTCTACCAACACACACTGGACTCTACCAACACAATAACACACACTGGACTCTACCAACACACACTGGACTCTACCAACACACTAACACACACTGGACTCTACCAACACACACTGGACTCTACCAACACACACTGGACTCTACCAACACAATAACACACACTGGACTCTACCAACACACACTGGACTCTACCAACACAATAACACACACTGGACTCTACCAACACACACTGGACTCTACCAACACACACTGGACTCTACCAACACACACTGGACTCTACCAACACACACTGGACTCTACCAACACACACTGGACTCTACCAACACACACTGGACTCTACCAACACACACTGGACTCTACCAACACAATAACACACTGGACTATACCAACACACACTGGACTCTACCAACACAATAACACACACTGGACTCTACCAACACACACTGGACTCTACCAACACACACTGGACTCTACCAACACAATAACACACTGGTCTCTATCAACACAATAACACACACTGGACTCTACCAACACAATAACACACTGGTCTCTATCAACACAATAACACACACTGGACTCTACCAACACAATAACACACACTGGACTCTACCAACACAATAACACAAACTTAGACTAACACTGCAACACACAGACACACTACATATGCTCACACACACACATATGCTCACACACACACGCACACACACATACAACACACACACACGGATAGTGATACCACTCACACATAGACAGTCTTTCCCACTCTCCAGACACATTGCTGCTGTTTATTATCTATCCTGACGCCTGGTCACTTCTACCCATACCTACATGTACACATGACCTCAAATACCTCAACTACCCCGTACCCTTGCACATTGACTCTGTACCGGTTCTCCTTGTATATAGCCTTTTTAGTGCTATTTATCAGGTACCTATTTTATACTTTTTATTTGCAAATGCTTTTACTTCTTAACTCTGCATTGGTGGGAATGGGCTCGTAAGTAAGCATTCCCCTGTGAAGTCTAAACCCGTTGTATTCGGTGCATGTGAACAATAAAATGTGATTTGAGTTGATGTACTATACCTTGTGTAAAAAAAAAAAAAAAACAGAGTAGACATTTATATCTGAGACTGACTAAAACACAGAACAATCCCTGTATGGGTTATCAGGTTTAATAGGCAAGGCAGGGTCAAAGTTATCAGGTTGAATCAACAAGACAGGACCAAAGTTATCAGGTTTAACCAATAAGACCGGACCAAAGTTATCAGGTTTAACCAACAAGACAGGACCAACGTTATCAGGTTTAACCAACAAGACCGGACCAAAGTTATCAGGTTTAACCAACAAGACAGGACCAAAGGGAAATTAACAACAGCAGTTATTATTCATCCGTGGATCAATATTTGATCAATATTTAATATTCAAAAGATTTGTTGGGTTTAACACCTGACACCAGTGTGTTCAGCAAACACACTATGACTAATGTTATCAAGATCAATTTATTTCTGAACTCAAGAATTAAGATGACATACACATTATCACTGTGCTATGATGACACATTCTACAATAAATGGACTGTCGTGTTTAGGTTCACATCAAGAAGGGGGATGACGTGGCAAACCAACTAGCCTACTCACACTTTTCAGTATAGGCCTATAAAATAGCCTGCCTTATCACTGACAGATGCCTAGAATATGTGGACAATTACAAATACCTAGGTGTCTGGCTAGACTGTAAACTCTCCTTCCTGACTCATATTAATAAGCATCTCCGATCCAAACTTAAATCTAGAATCGGCTTCCTATTTCGCAAACAAAGCCTCATTCACATCACGCTGCCAAACATACCCTCGTAAAACTGACTATCCTACCGATCCTCGACTTTGGCGATGTCATTTACAAAATAGCCTCCAACACTCTACTCAGCAAACTGGATGTAGTCTATCACAGTGCCATCCGTTTTGTCACTAAAGCACCTTATATCACCCACCACTGCGACCTGTATGCTCTCATTGGCTGGCCCTCGCTACATATTCGTCACCAGACCCACTGGCTCCAGGTCATCTATAAGTCTTTGCTAGGTAAAGCCCCACCTTATCTCAGTTCACTGGTCACGATAACAACACCCACCCGTAGCACCCACCCGTAGCACGCGCTCCAGCAGGTATATCTCACTGGTCATCCTCAAAGCCAACACCCCCTTTCCTTCCAGTTCTCTGCTGCCGATGACTAGAACGAATTGCAAAAATGACTGAAGTTGGAAACTTATATCTCCCTCACTAACTTAAGCATCAGCTGTCAGAGCAGCTTACCGATCGCTGCAAATAGCCCATCCAACCAACTTCCTACCTCATCCCCATGTTGTTTTTATTAGCTTTT
Source organism: Oncorhynchus clarkii lewisi (assembly GCF_045791955.1). Taxonomy (NCBI): domain Eukaryota; kingdom Metazoa; phylum Chordata; class Actinopteri; order Salmoniformes; family Salmonidae; genus Oncorhynchus; species Oncorhynchus clarkii. Next base: position 3,807,358 of record NC_092158.1, on the reverse strand, counting down.
TTGCTATTTTCCACACCAGTACTTCTACTTGCACATCATCATCTGCACATATATCATTCCAGTGTTCAATTGCTAAATTGTAATTGCTTGCTATTATGGCCTATTTATTGCCTTACCTCCTTACTCCATTAGCACACACTGTATATAGACTTTTCTACTGTATTATTGACGGTATGTTTGTTTTACTCCATGTGTAACTCTGTGTTGTTGTCTGTGTAACACTGCTTTGCTTTATCTTGGCCAGGTCGCAGTTGTAAATTAGAACTTATTCTCAACTAGCCTACCTGGTTAAATAAAGGTGGAATAAATAAAAAATATTGAAAAAAGAAATAAAGAATAGCCTGCCTTATCACCGATAGTTTCTGTAGAGAGATGTGTGATGTACAATCCCCCATTGGGGAAGCTCACAGAACACACCACACACAGCTCACTGTACATTGGAATCATCGGTTACATTTAATACAACGTTCATGTCCATATCCTCCTACACGAGGACCCCAACTCGTGTAAGTGGTTTAACTCTGATGATCCACTTCGTTACATTGTATTTGTTACATTAGCTCACAAAGGGAGAAAGAAGCAGAGCGGTCAAGCTGGCCGCGTCTTTTGTTTCAGGAAGAGAAGGCAAGGTATGGCAGGCAGCGTGGCAGACAATTCCAAGTTGGAGATGGCATAGAATTGTTACAAATTGTCTTACAAAACTGCACAGTTATGGTCAGCAAATGCAAGTTGGCTTATAGGCGAAAATATGATTCAAGCGTTATAGGCTATGATAATGTTATTGCTAATTTATTACATCCAGATACTTGTTAATGAATTATAGCGTAGCCTAAACCCACAATTGGACGTATGAAGCCTAACTAAAAACATGTATTAAAATGTTGTAAGGAAATGGTTCCGAGGAAGATTTGATATCAACCAGCCCCCCCCCCCCCCCCCCCCCGTCGTCGCTCCTTTTCCTCGCACACGAGTTGTAAACAATGATATAGAATAGCTCCCGTTTAGTTGTTTAAACATCTATAATACGACGTATATCTACGAGTAGATCACATAATACTTTTACTTTAGGAGTTATCTCTTCAGACAAGTTGTACGTGTTCTCTAAATGATGCTTTATATATCAGAGCACGCTGTTGTTTTCCGCGAACAAGACAGAAACGCCCCTTACATATCTTAAAATGGCAGCATATCTTCATTTAATGTTCATTTTACTGTCCCTCTGTGAGCTGCGGTATCGATAAACATCATGCATGAATAACAAATATATAAAAAGCTAGACAACCCAATAATTGAAGGAAAATGTGTTGTTTTCTATCACTTCCTCAAATCAAACTCAAATAATGGAACAAGCAAACACCCATGCGCATAAAAACACGGAAAATGGGATTTCCTCTACATGCTATAGTTTTTTTCCAGCGACTTGAAGTCTTTAAAATAATAGAATAACACCATTAAATCTGTCTAAACTCTAAAAAGAAACAAAATTGGTTGACTGAGAGGGGCTTGTTTGCGCCCCCTATCCTACCGCGTTCAGTTCTCTAAATGTTCTTTCCGTGCCTATAATTCCACACACTATAAGCTACATGAAATGGTGCGAGGTGTTATGTAAAACAATGTTACATGCGTGTGTGTAATCAGCAAATATTGTAAAGAAAAAAACAACATACCCATCCATTGCACAGAGGAAACAGTGTAGAAAGGACAGTGAACGCTCGGCAAAGTGAAGAAATAGGTTTGGGTGTTGTTACTAGCGCCTCTGGTATAACCCTCGCCCCCACAACACAGAAAATGTTCTCTCTCATACGCACAATGGCACGCTTCCTGTTCCTGACGCGAGCACAGACATACAGACATGTACAGACGCCTGCCTGCCTCGCTGTACAAAATGGCCTCCCCTCTCAGGCAGCTCCAAAAGAGACACACCTTTGTCACTTTCAACAACGAACACGCATCCAAGCAGGCCTACACCAATCTGCGCCCCAGCGCGCCATCTCCCCGCACGCAGCTTGGACAGAAATACGGCTAGAATAAAGCTTTGCCCGCCATGTCAGAGAGATAGCGGGAGGGGTTATCATGTAGGGAAAGATTGGAGTCGAGCCACTTGTCTGCTGCAGACTAGGAGTTAGTTAAACAGGGATAATCTTGTTCAACGGCAGGTATTAATTAATCAAGTTAATGGATCCCACTGATCCAAGACTCTCCATTTTAATCAATCTCCCACAGTCCACACTAATTTACCCCGAGAGAGACACAATAAAGCCGTACCGCGTATTCTTATTTCGGGTGGAAGGTAGCCTAGTGGTTGGAGCGTTGGGCCAGTAGCCGAAAGGTTGCTTGATCAATCCCTGAACTGACAAGGTAAAAATCTGCAGTTCTGAGCAAGGCGGTTAACCCACTGTTCCCCTGAACAAGGCAGTTAACCCACTGTTCCCCTGAACAAGGCAGTTAACCCACTGTTCCCCTGAACAAGGCAGTTAACCCACTGTTCCCCTGAACAAGGCAGTTCACCCACTGTTCCCTGAACAAGGCAGTTAACCCACTGTTCCCCTGAACAAGGCAGTTAACCCACTGTTCCCCTGAACAAGGCAGTTAACCCACTGTTCCCCTGAACAAGGCAGTTAACCCACTGTTCCCCTGAACAAGGCAGTTAACCCACTGTTCCCCTGAACAAGGCAGTTAACCCACTGTTCCCCTGAACAAGGCAGTTAACCCACTGTTCCCCTGAACAAGGCAGTTAACCCACTGTTCCCCTGAACAAGGCAGTTAACCCACTGTTCCCCTGAACAAGGCAGTTCACCCACTGTTCCCTGAACAAGGCAGTTAACCCACTGTTCCCCTGAACAAGGCAGTTAACCCACTGTTCCCCTGAACAAGGCAGTTAACCCACTGTTCCCCTGAACAAGGCAGTTAACCCACTGTTCCCCTGAACAAGGCAGTTAACCCACTGTTCCCCTGAACAAGGCAGTTAACCCACTGTTCCCCTGAACAAGGCAGTTAACCCACTGTTCCCCTGAACAAGGCAGTTAACCCACTGTTCCCCTGAACAAGGCAGTTAACCCACTGTTCCCTCAACAAGGCAGTTAACCCACTGTTCCCCTGAACAAGGCAGTTAACCCACTGTTCCCCTGAACAAGGCAGTTAACCCACTGTTCCCCTGAACAAGGCAGTTAACCCACTGTTCCCCTGAACAAGGCAGTTAACCCACTGTTCCCCTGAACAAGGCAGTTAACCCACTGTTCCCTGAACAAGGCAGTTAACCCACTGTTCCCCTGAACAAGGCAGTTAACCCACTGTTCCCCTGAACAAGGCAGTTAACCCACTGTTCCCCTGAACAAGGCAGTTAACCCACTGTTCCCCTGAACAAGGCAGTTAACCCACTGTTCCCCTGAACAAGGCAGTTAACCCACTGTCCCCTGAACAAGGCAGTGAACCCACTGTCCCCTGAACAAGGCAGTTAACCCACTGTTCCCCTGAACAAGGCAGTTAACCCACTGTCCCTAGGCTGCCATTGTAAATAAGAATGATTTCTTAACTGACGTGCCTAGTTAAATAAAGTTTAAATAATAAAAAATAGACATGTATTAAGCCTGTAATATATATGTATTTAAGCACTGTAATATACACGTATACATACTTAAGCAATAAGGCACGAGAGGGTGTATATTGGCCTTATTTCACAAACCCCCGAGGTGCCTTATTGCTGTTATAAACTGGTTACCAACATAATTAGAGCAGTAAAAATAAATGTTTTGTCTTACCTGTGGTATACTGTCTGATATACCATGGCTGTCAGCCAATCAGGGTTCGAACCAACTAGTTTATAAATGTATATAAGCCTATAATGAGTCTGTAGTATACATGTATATAAGCCTGTAATGAGTCTGTAGTATACATGTATATAAGCCTGTAATGAGTCTGTAGTACACATTATGTAAGCCTGTAATGAGTCTGTAGTATACATTATATAAGCCTGTAATGAGGCTGTAGTATACATGTATATAAGCCTGTACTATACATTATATAAGCCTGTAATAAGCCTGTAATATACATGTATATAAGCCTGTAATATACATTATATAAGCCTGTAATAAGCCTGTAATATACATGTATATAAGCCTGTAATGAGTCTGTAGTATACATGTATATAAGCCTGTAATATACATTATATAAGCCTGTAATGAGTCTGTAATATACATGAAAATAAATAAAATAAAATACAATTTATTTATATAGCCCTTCGTTCATCAGCTGATATCTCAAAGTGCTGTATAGAAACCCAGCCTAAAACCCCAAACAGCAAGCAATGCAGGTGTAGAAGCACGGTGGCTAGGAAAAACTCCCTAGAAAGGCCAAAACCTAGGAAGAAACCTAGAGAGGAACCAGGCTATGTGGGGTGACCAGTCCTCTTCTGGCTGTGCCGGGTGGAGATTATAACAGAACATGGCCAAGATGTTCAAATGTTCATAAATGACCAGCATGGTCAAATAATAATAATCACAGGCAGAACAGTTGAAACTGGAGCAGCAGCACAGCCAGGTGGACTGGGGACAGCAAGGAGTGATCATGTCAGGTAGTCCTGAGGCATGGTCCTAGGGCTCAGGTCCTCCGAGAGAGAGAAAGAAAGAAAGAAAGAGAGAATTAGAGAGAGCATACTTAAATTCACACAGGACACCGGATAGGACAGGAGAAGTACTCCAGATATAACAAACTGACCCTAGCCCCCCGACACATAAACTACTGCAGCATAAATACTGGAGGCTGAGACAGGAGGGGTCAGGAGACACTGTGGCCCCATCCATTGACACCCCCGGACAGGGCCAAACAGGAAGGATATAACCCCACCCACTTTTCCAAAGCACAGCCCCCATACCACTAGAGGGATATCGTCAACCACCAACTTACCATCCTGAGACAAGGTCAAGTATAGCCCACAAAGATCTCCGCCACGGCACAACCCAAGGGGGGGGGGGGGGCAAATAAGCCTGTAGACAAATAAGCCTGTAATATACATTTATATAATAAGCCTGTAATGAGTCTGTAGTATACATGTATATAAGCCTGTAATTAGTCTGTAATATACATTATATAAGCCTGTAATGAGTCTGTAATAGACATTATATAAGCCTGTAATGAGTCTGTAATATACATGTATATAAGCCTGTAATGAGTCTGTAATATACATGTATATAAGCCTGTAATGAGTCTGTAATATACACGTATATAATCCTGTAAAATGTCCATAACAGACACGTATATAAGCCTAAAATAAGCCTGTAATATACACGTATATAAGCCTGTAATGAGTCTGTAGTATACATTATATAAGCCTGTAATATACACGTATATAAGCCTGTAATAGACAGGTATAGAAGCCTGTAAAATGTCCATAATAGACACCTATATAAGCCTAAAATAAGCCTGTAATATACACGTATATAAGCCTGTAATGAGTCTGTAGTATACATTATATAAGCCTGTAATATACACGTATATAAGCCTGTAATAGACAGGTATAGAAGCCTGTAAAATGTCCATAATATACACGTATATAAGCCTGTAATGAGTCTGTAGTATACATTATATAAGCCTGTAATATACACGTATATAAGCCTGTAATAGACAGGCACATAAGCCTGTAATATGTCCATAATTGTACACTTATATAAGCCTAAAATAAGCCTGTAATATACATGTATATAAGATAATAAAGGAATAATAAACATATCCTGGCCTGTTTCTTCCATCACAGGTTGTTACTAACAGTGATCTTGCTATCGTCTGTGTGGTTCACACACACACACACACACACACACACACACACACACACACACACACACACACACACACACAAACAAACAGACAGTCAACGATAAACATTAATTGGAGTATGTGTCAACCATTTACTACGACATTTAGTCCCTGGATTATAGGCTGTAGAGCTTTACATCAGATGACTGCATTCCTTATGCAAAATCCCATCTGTGTTTTCCTGCATGTCAACAGTTGTTTGATCACGGTTCTATCCATGCAGCACAAGTGAGCACTGAAGCATGTAGAAACTTGTTGCTCCAGTCTGACTGGACATACTGGAGTTTTGTAAACACATCCAATGAGAGCCCAACTTCAATACAAAGGGAAAGCTAGAAGTTCCAAATGTTATGCTGCCTCGCTCTCTTTCTCTCTCTCTCATCCCGTGTGTGACCCATATCACATGTCACTACAAGACCATGTGACATTCATCGACCAGTAATCTGATGAATATCATTACTTGTATAGCTCTGAAAATATATGATTTATTCAGGCTGTAGCCTGCCCTACAGGATATCTCTTCCGTGAGTTGTTCTATAAACATTAGCATACAACCCCCAGCAGAGGGACACAGTGTTGAATGCTTCCTTGTTTCTGGCGGCTGATAGCCTATAAGCTTTTCTGATTCATTCCTATTTAAAACTGGATCTATTGTTCGAATCCTAGAGCCGACAAGGTGACAAATCTGGATAAGCCCGTTCTGATCACTAAATGACCTACGACTAAAATATAAATACAAATGGTAACACATTAATAAACAGTTATGGCTCAAATTAAGGGGTGGGGGGTTGAAATGTACACAATAGTTACGGGAGGACAATGGGGTGAGGGTCATGCTTTTAACATTTCAGTCAGGAGGAGGGTTAGTACTTTCTTTCTTTTTTTGTTCAATTGATCCCGGGGAGGGTTATGTAATTTGTAATCAATTAAATGTCTTATTGCTCAAGGTTTGAAAATGAGTCGCTTATTATAGTATCTCATGTGTGCCTGATGATGCCATAAATACCCGATTATCTGCTGGCGCGCAATATCAAGTGCGCCTAGTGTCGTCTCAATAAAATGTTCCATCCACTAGGCTACCTAAATTGTTGTGAGCATCTTGTTACCACAGGCCATTGGAATACATTGAGCTCGTTGACAAAACAGACCATGGAACGCCTATTCACACGAAGATCTGCGGCGAGTCTGTGTAAATGATGTGGTTATATTGGAGACAGGTTTATAGCAGTGAATGTCGTCCGGTGCTTAATTTGAACCGGATCCGATCAGAAATAGGATCCGGCACCTCTCCGTTTTGGACTGTTTTATTCCAGAACCTATTTGGCCGGATCCGGTACGTTAATAAAAGCGATCAAAGTTAATTTGAGTTGCCTCTCCATTAATTCTCCTGCACCCCACAAATAAACGTAATGTGAAAAAGTAGCCCGGGCCTAATATTCTAAGAGTTGATTTGGTTTGGACCGTTATGGTTTGCGCAACAGTGTAACACCTATGTTTGAGATCAACGTATGACTGTGGCTGTGTGAGAAGCGCGCCTTTATCTCTCATATAACTAGAATGAGATTCACTTTCTATAATCTCTCTCCCTCTCTCTGCTCTGATAGACGTGAACCTGCAACTCTAATCTCTCCAGCGTTGCACTTCATCATTTATTTCCTTATAGAATCATACCAGCATGAAGGGTTCTGAACTAACTGCAGCACCTCTGATAAATTGAAATACATTTCCCAACGTTCTAGAATTAATGGTGACTGTTCATAAATAAATTAAATCATTCAGAATAGCCTACTACACCACGAAAAGGCCTATAATTTAGCCACAGAGGATCAATAGCTTCGGGAACGCGAGGCAAATCTGTCAGTGAAAAAACAGCACGCAGACATCACATATTTCAAACCCATTATAAACCCCTGTGAAGAGTAGCTGCTGCCTTGGCAGGAACTATTGGGGATCCTTAATAAATACACTTACTGGGAAATCATCATTTTCATATGTGATTTTTTAAATATGTTGACGCAATTACTGAAGGAAGCTACTACATGTGCTTACCTCGGTGCGGCACAGCCTCAACTATGTGAGACTTAATGTGTGCCCGCAAACTGGCATAGTGTCGGGGCTGGCAGAAAGAGCAATGGCACTGGGATAAAACCATGCGGCCATCAGCAGCTTTAAAAACTGTGATATGCTGTAAAACACAAACATAAATGACACATAGTTTAGTAAGATAGTTAGCTAGTTAGTTAGATGCGTCGATAACGTTAGTTAACAATTGCTCACAGAAAACAGGACTCTCAGTGATGATATAGCTACTTTAACTGGATAGGTTAACTAACTTTAGCTTGGTAGATATTTTTATATATTTATTTTTTATTTCACTTTTCTTTAATTATTTAACCAGGTAGGCCAGTTGAGAACAAGTTCTCATTTTCAACTGCGACCTGGCCAAGATAAAGCAAAGCAGTTCGACACATACAACGACACAGAGTTACACATGGAATAAACAAAACATACAGTCAATAATACAAAAGAAAAATAGAAAAATCTATGTACAATGTGCCACGTTAATTATAGCCCCGTTAGTGTTAGACATAAATAAAAAGATAGTATACATCTATGAAGAACTTACGTAGCTACACCAAAGACACAGCTCAATGTGAATGGCAAAATGTTAGCCTAAAGGAAATTCCTCAGAAAGTTTGAAAACACAGCAGCCACCCAGAACGGTCTTGAGTGGCAACACATTCGCCGAATTAGCTGATCCACTTTCCATACACCCACTTCGGGTGATCCTCCCACTTCTATTGACACGCCCACTCCCAGAAACTCCAGGTTTGCAGTTACCCATGGCACGAATTATAGCATCACGTAAAGATCTGTCCATCTGCGCAACGCGCTCGAAATAACGACAACCTTGACCGTTCCCACTATTTGTGTTGACAATGGCGGTGTTCTAGAGGATCAAAACCGTAATGTATCATAGTTAAATTGTGACTGACCGATGTACAAATAATAATAAATAGTTATTTATGATGTAAGATTCTTTGTAGATCAGTCTGCAGTCGCCTGCAATGCTGAACAAGCCCACTGGTTGATAGTGGCAGGACACAAAGAGCCGGGATCGAGAAGAATGTTGTGTGCAAAATCCCAGACTAGATTACCATGAAAGAAACCAAGTGTTGTAGAGGAGCCCAACATGTCCACAAAGGAGAGAGAAGGTACACTGTATATAAAAAATTATGTGGACACCCCTTCAAATGAGTGGATTTGGCTATATCAGCCACAACCCGTTGCTGACAGGTGTATAAAATCGAGCACCATGCGATCTCCATAGACAAACATTGGCAGTAGAATGGCCTTACTGAAGAGCTCAGTGACTTTCAACGTGGCACCGTCATAGGATGCCACCTTTCCAACAAGTCAGTTTGTCAAATGTCCAACCTGCTAGAGCTGCCACGGTCAACTAGTAAGGCCTTTTATTGTGAAGTGGAAACGTCTAGGAGCAACAATCTCAGCCGCCACAAAGTGGTAGGCCACACAAGCTCACAGAACGGGACCTAAAAATCATCTTTCCTCAGTTGCAACACTCACTAGTGAGTTCCAAACTGCCTCTGGAAGCAATGTCATGGGTTTCCATGGCCGAGCAGCCGCACACAAGCCTAAAATCACCAATGCCAAGCGTCGGCTGGAGTGTTGTAAAGCTCACCACCATTGGACTCTGGAGCAGTGGAAACGAGTTCTCTGGAGTGATGAATCACACTTCACCATCTGGTAGTCCGACAGTCAAATGTGGGTTTGGCGGCTGCCAGAAAACGCTACCTGCCCCAATGCATAGTGCCGACTGTAAAGTTTGGTGGAGCAGGAATAATGGTCTGGGGCTGTTTTTCATGGTTCGGGCTAGAACCCTGAGTTCCAGTGAAGGGAAATCTTAACGCTACAGCATACAATGACATTCTAGATGATTCTGTGCTTCCAACTTTGTTGTAACAATTTGGGGAAGGTATCCCCGGATGCACAAAACGAGGTCCCTACAGAAGTGGTTTGTTGAGATCGGTGTGGAAGAACTTGACTGGCCTGCACAGAGCGCTGACCTCAACCGCATCGAACACCTTTGGGTTGAATTGGAACGCCGTCTGCGAGCCAAGCCTCTTCGCCCAACATCAGTGCCCGATCTCATTAATGCTCTTGTGGCTGAATGGAAGCAAGTGCCCGCAGCAATGTTCCAACATCTAGTGGAAAGCCTTCCCAGAAGAGTGGAGGCTGTTATAGCAGCAATGTTCCATCATCTAGTGGAAAGCCTTCCCAGAAGAGTGGAGGTTGTAATAGCAGCAATGTTCCAACATCTAGTGGAAAGCCTTCCCAGAAGAGTGGAGGCTGTTATAGCAGCAAAGGGGGGGACCAACTCCATATTAATGCCCATGATTATGGAATGAGATGTTCGACGTGCAGGTGTCACATACTTTTGGTCATGTCGTGTAGATTTTCCATTCAATTTGTTTTGCTTTTTGGATACCAAAATTGTGCTGGATGATTTAGCATAGTGATAGCTTGCTAGCTTGCAAATGCTAGCTAGCTAGCTAGCCAACTAACGTTACCTATGCTAAATCGTCCAGCAGAATACCAAAAAACGAGCTAGCTAACTGGCCCATAAGGAAAATTGGCCTTATAAAGTGCCTTCGGAAAGTATTTAGACCCCTTAACTTTTTCCACATTTTGTTAAATCACAGCCCTTGTTTTTTTCCCCTCATCAATCTACACACAATATCCAATAATGACAAAGACAGGGTTTTAGACATGTTTGCTCTTTTTTTATTTTTTTATTAACTGAAACATGACATTTGCATAAGTATTCAGACCCTTTACGCAGTACTTTGTTGAAGCACCTTTGGCAGTGATTACAGCCTCAAGTCTTCTTGGGTATTAAGCTACAATCTTGGCACACCTGTATTTGGGGAGTTTCTCCCATTCTCTGCAGATCCTCTCAAACTCTGTCAGGTTGTATGGGGAGATATTTTCAGGTCTCTCCAGAGATGTTCGACCTGGTTCAAGTCCAGGCACTGGCTGGGCCACTCAAGGACATTCAGAAACTTGTCCCGAAGCCACTTCTGCGTTGTCCTGTTGGAAGGGGAACCTTCGCCCCAGTCTGAGGTCCTAAGCACTCTGGAGCAGGTTTTCATCAAGGATCTCTCTGTACTTTGCTCCGTTCATCTCTTCCTCGATCCTGACTAGTCGACTATTCCCTGCCACTGAAAAACATCCCCACAGCATGATGCTGCCACCACCATGCCTCACCGTAGCGATGGTGCCAGGTTTCCTCCAGACGTGACGCTTGACATTCAGGCCAAAGAGTTCAATCTTGGTTTCATCAGACCAGATAATCTTGTTTCTCATGGTCTGAGAGTCTTTAGGTACCTTTTGGCTAACACCAAGTGGGCTGTCATGAGCCTTTTACTGAGGAGTGGCTTCCTTCTGGCCACTCTACCATCTACCATAAAGGCCTAATTGGTGGAGTGCTGCAGAGATGGTTATCTTTCTGGAAGGTTCTCCCATCTTCACAGTGGAACTCTGGAGCTCTATCAGAGTGACCATCGGGTTCTTGGTCACTGACTCCCTGACCAAGGCCCTTCTCCCCCGATTGCTCAGTTTGGCCTGGTGACCAGCTCTACGAAGTCTTGGTGGTTCCAACTTCTTGCATTTAAGAATGATGGAGGCCACTTTGTTCTTGGGAACCTTCAATGCTGCAGAAATGTTTTGGTAAAAATGTCTAAAAACCTGTTTTCCCTTTGTCATTATGAGAATATTGTGTGTAGATTGCTCATTTTTAAAATGTATTTGACACATTTTAGAATAAGGCTAACGTAACAAAATGTTGAAAAAGTCAAGGGATCTGAGTATTTTCCGAAGGCACTGTAGGTGTTAGGGTTGGTTGTTGGTGCAATTATTAGAATTTCTCTCTTTTTATTTTTGAATCACAAATGTACCGTGATTGAACATACACTGTCGCACAGTAGGTGGCGGCATGCACAAACACAATGGGCGAACGCCAAGATACCAAAGAAGAAGAACATCTCTAACTGGGGTAAAGGCCACTTCGGCTGCTTTCATCCGTTGGTCACATTGTTTCCGGATCGTTTTTTATTTTTATAGCAAAGTTGGAAACTGGACTTGCTTCTGAACTGACTTGAGTCGTCCGTTCACATTCTCTGCGTTTAAAAACATATCTGTAAGAGAAATCAGACGTTTCAGAATGTTGCAAAACACAGGGTAAGTAACGTCAGCTAGCTTGCTAACGTTAGCCTCTTGGCTACATAACATACTATATAGTTGTCTAATTTTCTCCTTTAAGCTTTTCGTAAGTGGTTGATTACTTGCTTCTAACCAATTAGCTAAGCTGTAAGAGAAACATTTTTCGACGAGCATTGCGAAATTAATTTTGTCCAGAAATTGTAACATAAACTGTGTTGAAATGTTAGCTAGACAGGGTTAGCTTGTAAACAGTTGTAAATGAGAACTTGTTCTCAACTCGACTACCTGGTTAAATAAAGGTGAAATAAAAAAAAAACAAAATAAAAAAGCAAGTCATCTGGCTACGATAAAGAAAGTGAGTGAGTTGTCAGTAAACTTTGCTGTTTGTCTTTCACACACATCTGTACATATCACCGTTACAATGTGTACCTACTAGTTATGTAACTATATATTTCAAACAGCTAGACTTAGATTTGTTAGTTTTTTGACTGGTTGTAAACTTGTAAACTTAGCAGGCATTGTGTCATGTAGGTGAATGCCTAGGTAAATAAAATAAAAATGTCACAAAGACCTGATGTGGGGAATGGAGATTCAGGCTAAAGGTCACCGGAGTGTAACAGCCAACCAATGAGTGACCTCTATCTCACACCACGGTCACAACATCGCGAGACTTCCAGGTACGCCTGGTCAGGGATTTGAGAAATCGGTGAAATAATTGAAAAATTCATCCTTAGTCGTTCATTTTCTCTCAATCTAAAGGCACAACCTAGATTCGTGTCAATGTCTTAAGTAGTTGAACATGTTATTACCCCCCAAACTCGTGACATTTTTTAATATGTAAAAAAAAAACTTTATCGAATGAGTGTCTTTTGATTTTTGACGGCCAGCCGTTCTGTTGCGAGACGGACCTTTTAGGTGTTTCTACGCCTGAGTTCAGCGAGCCAAAAGTCGCCATGACACCGCCTACAACTGTGATCAGAGGATTTCTATTGGAGAAGCAGTTTTAGCCTGTCTTTGATAGCAGCACCTCATACTTTAATGAATGGCCTCTTGTCATATTATGCCAAAGTGATCCTGTCCTTGAGTATTAGCCAATCTCTTTGTGTTGTCGTGCCAACTCCTTTTCTGTCATTGTCAAGACCCTTTTTAATTTATATATATATATATATTTATGTGTATATATATAATTTTTCTTCATGTTTGGCAAACAGACGGGCACTCAGCCAACTTGAATCGAATTAATTCATTGTGTTAAATTCAGGTATATGGAACTGAACCCAACCCCTGGTAGACTCTTGATAGAGTTCCACATGTTGCTTTTGAAACAGTAAAACCTCAGTCCGTCCCCTCGCCCGTCGGTTACACTTTCACTAATTGAGGAGACAAAGATGGAATTATCTCTTGATTGGATGATGCCACCTCCCTGAAGGTGTTCTGTATGGATTTTTGCTCTATCTTGTAATTTCTTACATCCTGACCTAATGCACAATGTAGTGGCAGCAGCAGTCCTCCTGAACCTAGCTCATCCTGCCGAACAACCTATTCCTTTGTTGTGTGTGAATTACAGAAAGCTAGCTGGGCAAACCCTGTTCATTACAGGGGCAAGTCGTGGTATTGGGAAAGCCATCGCACTCAAAGCTGCTAAGGATGGTGCCAATGTTGTCATAGCTGCTAAAACGGCACAAGCCCACCCCAAACTACCCGGAACCATCTACACCGCTGCGGAAGAAAGTGAGTACAGCTTGACTTTACCTTTTTTCTGGCTTTAGGCTTAAACCACATGTAACTTTCTGTCTTTTCACCATTTAGTCCCTCTCAGTTTACCAGGAATTCTTGAGCTTCTTGACTTCTGAATTATGTGATAATAAGTACATTGGTACGTGCTGCTTATCCCTGTGCGTGTTGCTAGTCGAGGCATTGGGAGGCAGAGCGTTGCCTTGTATCGTAGACGTCAGAGATGAGAAGCAGATTGGCGATGCAGTGGAACAGGCCGTGCAGAAGTTTGGAGGTGAGCAGCAATGAGACTTTACACCCCAAATGAAGGGAAAAAGCACAGAATAACCAAGCGCATTAGTGTTTAATATTGGTTAACGCAGAACTAAAGTATTGCTCTCGAGTAGCGTGGAAGGCACTGCATCACAGTGCTAGAAGCGTCACTACAGAGCCTGGTTCGATCCTGGGCTGTATCACAACCGGCCGTGATCGGGAATCCCATAGGGCGGTGCACAATTGGCCCAGCGTCGTCCGGGTTAGGGTTTGGCCGGTGTAGGCCCGGGTCATTGTAAATAAGAATTTGTTCTCATCTGGCTTAACTAGATAAATACATAAAATATTGCGTAATTGGTGGGCTGCTCCATTAAGTTCTGGGTCCATTCGGGTTAGAAGGGAAACCAGGAGAACCAGAACCACTAGAACCAGGAGCTCCCCCTTCTGTCTTTGCAAATTACGGGCCGAATGCCCTCTTCCAAAATTCAAAAGATGCTAACACCTGTGAAATCATGATTTATGCAAATACAATAAAAAAAACTCAAATTCTGGAACTACTGCTGCTTGTTAGCTAACGCATTCTGTTCTTTCCTGACAGATTCTACCGTATCAGTTATGTTTACGTTGATCTGTCCACGAGATTAAACTGTGCTTATCTCTTCCATTTTTTTTGTTTGTTGTGGATTTAGGCGGATCTACACAAACAATGTCATTGAACGTCATTTCGTCTTGAAATTAGTCTACTTTTGAGATCTGAAAACATCTGACAAGACTTTTTAATTTGTAAGTGAAGTGTCCCTTTTTTAACATATGTCTGTATCCAGGTATTGATATCCTGGTGAACAATGCCAGTGCCATTAATCTGACGGGAACCCTGGAGACACCCATGAAGAAAGTGGACCTCATGTTGGGCGTCAACCTCAGAGGGACCTATCTGACGTGAGTGAATGAATACATACTAACAAACAGGATGGTCAACTAGGCCGTCATCAATGCAACAGTTTGATTGTGTGCTATTTTGCATTCTTGATTTATTCTAGAAAACTCTCTAAGCATTGGTATTGGTCGTCTAGCAGTTAGGAGCAAGCCAGCAACCCGTTGCCAGTTTGAATACCAGGTCTGATGGGGAAGATCTGGTGGGAAATGAGCTGGCAACTGGAGGGTTACTGGTATCAAATCCTAGATGTCGTCCCCCCCCCCCCCCCCCCCCCACACACAAACACACAACAACTGTTCCATGGGAGCAGAAATGTGGGTTGGGACCTTGTAGAATACGGTGATCTGAATGTTAAGAAGTAATTGTTTATTCATCACTATTTCATGCCAGCAGGTGGCAGTATAAACTTAGCTGCAATGTGCTGACTACCTTCTGTAGTACAGGGCCGTCAGCTGACTACCTTCTGTAATACAGAGTCGTCAGCTGACTACCTTCTGTAATACAGAGTCGTCAGCTGACTACCTTCTGTAATACAGGGCCGTCAGCTGACTACCTTCTGTAATACAGGGCCGTCAGCTGACTACCTTCTGTAGTACAGGGCCGTCAGCTGACTACCTTCTGTAATACAGGGCCGTCAGCTGACTACCTTCTGTAATACAGGGCCGTCAGCTGACTACCTTCTGTAGTACAGGGCCGTCAGCTGACTACCTTCTGTAATACAGAGTCGTCAGCTGACTACCTTCTGTAATACAGGGCCGTCAGCTGACTACCTTCTGTAATACAGGGCCGTCAGCTGACTACCTTCTGTAGTACAGGGCCGTCAGCTGACTACCTTCTGTAATACAGGGCCGTCAGCTGACTACCTTTTGCAGTACAGAGTCGCTTTTGTAGGAGTCAGAAAGGAAAATAATTGTTCCATAAACCCTTCAAAACATTAGAAATAACTTCAAAACAACTGTTTATGCATTGGTTGTATTACCAACATAAATGATCATCACAATAATATCTTACATTCACTTGTAAATGTCCCGTACCTCGGGCATAAAAAATATTGTCCCGCCCGGTAAATGACTGAGGGAAACCAACTGACCTCAGTCACGCAATAAATACATGTGTAAAACCGGTCTCATTCATACAATCAGATTGTTATAAACATTATCGGTAATGTCAGTAAATCTTCACCTACAACTAAACACTATAAACCAACATGGTGTAAATCTTCACCTACAACTAAACACTATAAACCAACATGGTGTAAATCTTCACCTACAACTAAACACTATAAACCAACATGGTGTAAATCTTCACCTACAACTAAACACTATAAACCAACATGGTGTAAATCTTCACCTACAACTAAACACTATAAACCAACATGGTGTAAATCTTCACCTACAACTAAACACTATAAACCAACATGGTGTAAATCTTCACCTACAACTAAACACTATAAACCAACATGGTGTAAATCTTCACCTACAACTAAACACTATAAACCAACATGGTGTAAATCTTCACCTACAACTAAACACTATAAACCAACATGGTGTAAATCTTCACCTACAACTAAACACTATAAACCAACATGGTGTAAATCTTCACCTACAACTAAACACTATAAACCAACATGGTGTAAATCTTCACCTACAACTAAACACTATAAACCAACATGGTGTAAATCTTCACCTACAACTAAACACTATAAACCAACATGGTGTAAATCTTCACCTACAACTAAACACTATAAACCAACATGGTGTAAATCTTCACCTACAACTAAACACTATAAACCAACATGGTGTAAATCTTCACCTACAACTAAACACTATAAACCAACATGGTGTAAATCTTCACCTACAACTAAACACTATAAACCAACATGGTGTAAATCTTCACCTACAACTAAACACTATAAACCAACATGGTGTAAATCTTCACCTACAACTAAACACTATAAACCAACATGGTGTAAATCTTCACCTACAACTAAACACTATAAACCAACATGGTGTAAATCTTCACCTACAACTAAACACTATAAACCAACATGGTGTAAATCTTCACCTACAACTAAACACTATAAACCAACATGGTGTAAATCTTCACCTACAACTAAACACTATAAACCAACATGGTGTAAATCTTCACCTACAACTAAACACTATAAACCAACATGGTGTAAATCTTCACCTACAACTAAACACTATAAACCAACATGGTGTAAATCTTCACCTACAACTAAACACTATAAACCAACATGGTGTAAATCTTCACCTACAACTAAACACTATAAACCAACATGGTGTAAATCTTCACCTACAACTAAACACTATAAACCAACATGGTGTAAATCTTCACCTACAACTAAACACTATAAACCAACATGGTGTAAATCTTCACCTACAACTAAACACTATAAACCAACATGGTGTAAATCTTCACCTACAACTAAACACTATAAACCAACATGGTGTAAATCTTCACCTACAACTAAACACTATAAACCAACATGGTGTAAATCTTCACCTACAACTAAACACTATAAACCAACATGGTGTAAATCTTCACCTACAACTAAACACTATAAACCAACATGGTGTAAATCTTCACCTACAACTAAACACTATAAACCAACATGGTGTAAATCTTCACCTACAACTAAACACTATAAACCAACATGGTGTAAATCTTCACCTACAACTAAACACTATAAACCAACATGGTGTAAATCTTCACCTACAACTAAACACTATAAACCAACATGGTGTAAATCTTCACCTACAACTAAACACTATAAACCAACATGGTGTAAATCTTCACCTACAACTAAACACTATAAACCAACATGGTGTAAATCTTCACCTACAACTAAACACTATAAACCAACATGGTGTAAATCTTCACCTACAACTAAACACTATAAACCAACATGGTGTAAATCTTCACCTACAACTAAACACTATAAACCAACATGGTGTAAATCTTCACCTACAACTAAACACTATAAACCAACATGGTGTAAATCTTCACCTACAACTAAACACTATAAACCAACATGGTGTAAATCTTCACCTACAACTAAACACTATAAACCAACATGGTGTAAATCTTCACCTACAACTAAACACTATAAACCAAAACATGGTGTAAATCTTCACCTACAACTAAACACTATAAACCAACATGGTGTAAATCTTCACCTACAACTAAACACTATAAACCAACATGGTGTAAATCTTCACCTACAACTAAACACTATAAACCAACATGGTGTAAATCTTCACCTACAACTAAACACTATAAACCAACATGGTGTAAATCTTCACCTACAACTAAACACTATAAACCAACATGGTGTAAATCTTCACCTACAACTAAACACTATAAACCAACATGGTGTAAATCTTCACCTACAACTAAACACTATAAACCAACATGGTGTAAATCTTCACCTACAACTAAACACTATAAACCAACATGGTGTAAATCTTCACCTACAACTAAACACTATAAACCAACATGGTGTAAATCTTCACCTACAACTAAACACTATAAACCAACATGGTGTAAATCTTCACCTACAACTAAACACTATAAACCAACATGGTGTAAATCTTCACCTACAACTAAACACTATAAACCAACATGGTGTAAATCTTCACCTACAACTAAACACTATAAACCAACATGGTGTAAATCTTCACCTACAACTAAACACTATAAACCAACATGGTGTAAATCTTCACCTACAACTAAACACTATAAACCAACATGGTGTAAATCTTCACCTACAACTAAACACTATAAACCAACATGGTGTAAATCTTCACCTACAACTAAACACTATAAACCAACATGGTGTAAATCTTCACCTACAACTAAACACTATAAACCAACATGGTGTAAATCTTCACCTACAACTAAACACTATAAACCAACATGGTGTAAATCTTCACCTACAACTAAACACTATAAACCAACATGGTGTAAATCTTCACCTACAACTAAACACTATAAACCAACATGGTGTAAATCTTCACCTACAACTAAACACTATAAACCAACATGGTGTAAATCTTCACCTACAACTAAACACTATAAACCAACATGGTGTAAATCTTCACCTACAACTAAACACTATAAACCAACATGGTGTAAATCTTCACCTACAACTAAACACTATAAACCAACATGGTGTAAATCTTCACCTACAACTAAACACTATAAACCAACATGGTGTAAATCTTCACCTACAACTAAACACTATAAACCAACATGGTGTAAATCTTCACCTACAACTAAACACTATAAACCAACATGGTGTAAATCTTCACCTACAACTAAACACTATAAACCAACATGGTGTAAATCTTCACCTACAACTAAACACTATAAACCAACATGGTGTAAATCTTCACCTACAACTAAACACTATAAACCAACATGGTGTAAATCTTCACCTACAACTAAACACTATAAACCAACATGGTGTAAATCTTCACCTACAACTAAACACTATAAACCAACATGGTGTAAATCTTCACCTACAACTAAACACTATAAACCAACATGGTGTAAATCTTCACCTACAACTAAACACTATAAACCAACATGGTGTAAATCTTCACCTACAACTAAACACTATAAACCAACATGGTGTAAATCTTCACCTACAACTAAACACTATAAACCAACATGGTGTAAATCTTCACCTACAACTAAACACTATAAACCAACATGGTGTAAATCTTCACCTACAACTAAACACTATAAACCAACATGGTGTAAATCTTCACCTACAACTAAACACTATAAACCAACATGGTGTAAATCTTCACCTACAACTAAACACTATAAACCAACATGGTGTAAATCTTCACCTACAACTAAACACTATAAACCAACATGGTGTAAATCTTCACCTACAACTAAACACTATAAACCAACATGGTGTAAATCTTCACCTACAACTAAACACTATAAACCAACATGGTGTAAATCTTCACCTACAACTAAACACTATAAACCAACATGGTGTAAATCTTCACCTACAACTAAACACTATAAACCAACATGGTGTAAATCTTCACCTACAACTAAACACTATAAACCAACATGGTGTAATCTTCACCTACAACTAAACACTATAAACCAACATGGTGTAAATCTTCACCTACAACTAAACACTATAAACCAACATGGTGTAAATCTTCACCTACAACTAAACACTATAAACCAACATGGTGTAAATCTTCACCTACAACTAAACACTATAAACCAACATGGTGTAAATCTTCACCTACAACTAAACACTATAAACCAACATGGTGTAAATCTTCACCTACAACTAAACACTATAAACCAACATGGTGTAAATCTTCACCTACAACTAAACACTATAAACCAACATGGTGTAAATCTTCACCTACAACTAAACACTATAAACCAACATGGTGTAAATCTTCACCTACAACTAAACACTATAAACCAACATGGTGTAAATCTTCACCTACAACTAAACACTATAAACCAACATGGTGTAAATCTTCACCTACAACTAAACACTATAAACCAACATGGTGTAAATCTTCACCTACAACTAAACACTATAAACCAACATGGTGTAAATCTTCACCTACAACTAAACACTATAAACCAACATGGTGTAAATCTTCACCTACAACTAAACACTATAAACCAACATGGTGTAAATCTTCACCTACAACTAAACACTATAAACCAACATGGTGTAAATCTTCACCTACAACTAAACACTATAAACCAACATGGTGTAAATCTTCACCTACAACTAAACACTATAAACCAACATGGTGTAAATCTTCACCTACAACTAAACACTATAAACCAACATGGTGTAAATCTTCACCTACAACTAAACACTATAAACCAACATGGTGTAAATCTTCACCTACAACTAAACACTATAAACCAACATGGTGTAAATCTTCACCTACAACTAAACACTATAAACCAACATGGTGTAAATCTTCACCTACAACTAAACACTATAAACCAACATGGTGTAAATCTTCACCTACAACTAAACACTATAAACCAACATGGTGTAAATCTTCACCTACAACTAAACACTATAAACCAACATGGTGTAAATCTTCACCTACAACTAAACACTATAAACCAACATGGTGTAAATCTTCACCTACAACTAAACACTATAAACCAACATGGTGTAAATCTTCACCTACAACTAAACACTATAAACCAACATGGTGTAAATCTTCACCTACAACTAAACACTATAAACCAACATGGTGTAAATCTTCACCTACAACTAAACACTATAAACCAACATGGTGTAAATCTTCACCTACAACTAAACACTATAAACCAACATGGTGTAAATCTTCACCTACAACTAAACACTATAAACCAACATGGTGTAAATCTTCACCTACAACTAAACACTATAAACCAACATGGTGTAAATCTTCACCTACAACTAAACACTATAAACCAACATGGTGTAAATCTTCACCTACAACTAAACACTATAAACCAACATGGTGTAAATCTTCACCTACAACTAAACACTATAAACCAACATGGTGTAAATCTTCACCTACAACTAAACACTATAAACCAACATGGTGTAAATCTTCACCTACAACTAAACACTATAAACCAACATGGTGTAAATCTTCACCTACAACTAAACACTATAAACCAACATGGTGTAAATCTTCACCTACAACTAAACACTATAAACCAACATGGTGTAAATCTTCACCTACAACTAAACACTATAAACCAACATGGTGTAAATCTTCACCTACAACTAAACACTATAAACCAACATGGTGTAAATCTTCACCTACAACTAAACACTATAAACCAACATGGTGTAAATCTTCACCTACAACTAAACACTATAAACCAACATGGTGTAAATCTTCACCTACAACTAAACACTATAAACCAACATGGTGTAAATCTTCACCTACAACTAAACACTATAAACCAACATGGTGTAAATCTTCACCTACAACTAAACACTATAAACCAACATGGTGTAAATCTTCACCTACAACTAAACACTATAAACCAACATGGTGTAAATCTTCACCTACAACTAAACACTATAAACCAACATGGTGTAAATCTTCACCTACAACTAAACACTATAAACCAACATGGTGTAAATCTTCACCTACAACTAAACACTATAAACCAACATGGTGTAAATCTTCACCTACAACTAAACACTATAAACCAACATGGTGTAAATCTTCACCTACAACTAAACACTATAAACCAACATGGTGTAAATCTTCACCTACAACTAAACACTATAAACCAACATGGTGTAAATCTTCACCTACAACTAAACACTATAAACCAACATGGTGTAAATCTTCACCTACAACTAAACACTATAAACCAACATGGTGTAAATCTTCACCTACAACTAAACACTATAAACCAACATGGTGTAAATCTTCACCTACAACTAAACACTATAAACCAACATGGTGTAAATCTTCACCTACAACTAAACACTATAAACCAACATGGTGTAAATCTTCACCTACAACTAAACACTATAAACCAACATGGTGTAAATCTTCACCTACAACTAAACACTATAAACCAACATGGTGTAAATCTTCACCTACAACTAAACACTATAAACCAACATGGTGTAAATCTTCACCTACAACTAAACACTATAAACCAACATGGTGTAAATCTTCACCTACAACTAAACACTATAAACCAACATGGTGTAAATCTTCACCTACAACTAAACACTATAAACCAACATGGTGTAAATCTTCACCTACAACTAAACACTATAAACCAACATGGTGTAAATCTTCACCTACAACTAAACACTATAAACCAACATGGTGTAAATCTTCACCTACAACTAAACACTATAAACCAACATGGTGTAAATCTTCACCTACAACTAAACACTATAAACCAACATGGTGTAAATCTTCACCTACAACTAAACACTATAAACCAACATGGTGTAAATCTTCACCTACAACTAAACACTATAAACCAACATGGTGTAAATCTTCACCTACAACTAAACACTATAAACCAACATGGTGTAAATCTTCACCTACAACTAAACACTATAAACCAACATGGTGTAAATCTTCACCTACAACTAAACACTATAAACCAACATGGTGTAAATCTTCACCTACAACTAAACACTATAAACCAACATGGTGTAAATCTTCACCTACAACTAAACACTATAAACCAACATGGTGTAAATCTTCACCTACAACTAAACACTATAAACCAACATGGTGTAAATCTTCACCTACAACTAAACACTATAAACCAACATGGTGTAAATCTTCACCTACAACTAAACACTATAAACCAACATGGTGTAAATCTTCACCTACAACTAAACACTATAAACCAACATGGTGTAAATCTTCACCTACAACTAAACACTATAAACCAACATGGTGTAAATCTTCACCTACAACTAAACACTATAAACCAACATGGTGTAAATCTTCACCTACAACTAAACACTATAAACCAACATGGTGTAAATCTTCACCTACAACTAAACACTATAAACCAACATGGTGTAAATCTTCACCTACAACTAAACACTATAAACCAACATGGTGTAAATCTTCACCTACAACTAAACACTATAAACCAACATGGTGTAAATCTTCACCTACAACTAAACACTATAAACCAACATGGTGTAAATCTTCACCTACAACTAAACACTATAAACCAACATGGTGTAAATCTTCACCTACAACTAAACACTATAAACCAACATGGTGTAAATCTTCACCTACAACTAAACACTATAAACCAACATGGTGTAAATCTTCACCTACAACTAAACACTATAAACCAACATGGTGTAAATCTTCACCTACAACTAAACACTATAAACCAACATGGTGTAAATCTTCACCTACAACTAAACACTATAAACCAACATGGTGTAAATCTTCACCTACAACTAAACACTATAAACCAACATGGTGTAAATCTTCACCTACAACTAAACACTATAAACCAACATGGTGTAAATCTTCACCTACAACTAAACACTATAAACCAACATGGTGTAAATCTTCACCTACAACTAAACACTATAAACCAACATGGTGTAAATCTTCACCTACAACTAAACACTATAAACCAACATGGTGTAAATCTTCACCTACAACTAAACACTATAAACCAACATGGTGTAAATCTTCACCTACAACTAAACACTATAAACCAACATGGTGTAAATCTTCACCTACAACTAAACACTATAAACCAACATGGTGTAAATCTTCACCTACAACTAAACACTATAAACCAACATGGTGTAAATCTTCACCTACAACTAAACACTATAAACCAACATGGTGTAAATCTTCACCTACAACTAAACACTATAAACCAACATGGTGTAAATCTTCACCTACAACTAAACACTATAAACCAACATGGTGTAAATCTTCACCTACAACTAAACACTATAAACCAACATGGTGTAAATCTTCACCTACAACTAAACACTATAAACCAACATGGTGTAAATCTTCACCTACAACTAAACACTATAAACCAACATGGTGTAAATCTTCACCTACAACTAAACACTATAAACCAACATGGTGTAAATCTTCACCTACAACTAAACACTATAAACCAACATGGTGTAAATCTTCACCTACAACTAAACACTATAAACCAACATGGTGTAAATCTTCACCTACAACTAAACACTATAAACCAACATGGTGTAAATCTTCACCTACAACTAAACACTATAAACCAACATGGTGTAAATCTTCACCTACTATAAAACAAATGAAATACCGTCTGGAGGGGGAAAAAGGTTGTGGGGACAGTCAGTCCATCCCATCTACCAACAGATCTTCAGAGGAGAGGAGGGGGAAAAAGGTTGTGGGGACAGTCAGTCCATCCCATCTACCAACAGATCTTCAGAGGAGAGGAGGGGGGAAAAAGGTTGTGGGGACAGTCAGTCCATCCCATCTACCAACAGATCTTCAGAGGAGAGGAGGGGGAAAAAAGGTTGTGGGGACAGTCAGTCCATCCCATCTACCAACAGATCTTCAGAGGAGAGGAGGGGGAAAAAAGGTTGTGGGGACAGTCAGTCCATCCCATCTACCAACAGATCTTCAGAGGAGAGGAGGGGGAAAAAAGGTTGTGGGGACAGTCAGTCCATCCCATCTACCAACAGCTCTTCAGAGGAGAGGAGGGGGGAAAAAAGGTTGTGGGGACAGTCAGTCCATCCCATCTACCAACAGATCTTCAGAGGAGAGGAGGGGGAAAAAAGGTTGTGGGGACAGTCAGTCCATCCCATCTACCAACAGATCTTCAGAGGAGAGGAGGGGGAAAAAAGGTTGTGGGGACAGTCAGTCCATCCCATCTACCAACAGATCTTCAGAGGAGAGGAGGGGGAAAAAAGGTTGTGGGGACAGTCAGTCCATCCCATCTACCAACAGATCTTCAGAGGAGAGGAGGGGGGAAAAAGGTTGTGGGGACAGTCAGTCCATCCCATCTACCAACAGATCTTCAGAGGAGAGGAGGGGGAAAAAAGGTTGTGGGGACAGTCAGTCCATCCCATCTACCAACAGATCTTCAGAGGAGAGGAGGGGGGAAAAAGGTTGTGGGGACAGTCAGTCCATCCCATCTACCAACAGATCTTCAGAGGAGAGGAGGGGGAAAAAAGGTTGTGGGGACAGTCAGTCCATCCCATCTACCAACAGATCTTCAGAGGAGAGGAGGGGGAAAAAAGGTTGTGGGGACAGTCAGTCCATCCCATCTACCAACAGATCTTCAGAGGAGAGGAGGGGGAAAAAAGGTTGTGGGGACAGTCAGTCCATCCCATCTACCAACAGCTCTTCAGAGAAGAGGAGGGGGGAAAAAAGGTTGTGGGGACAGTCAGTCCATCCCATCTACCAAGAGATCTTCAGAGGAGAGGAGGGGGAAAAAGGTTGTGGGGACAGTCAGTCCATCCCATCTACCAACAGCTCTTCAGAGGAGAGGAGGGGGAAAAAAGGTTGTGGGGACAGTCAGTCCATCCCATCTACCAACAGATCTTCAGAGGAGAGGAGGGGGGAAAAAGGTTGTGGGGACAGTGAGTCCATCCCATCTACCAACAGATCTTCAGAGGAGAGGAGGGGGAAAAGGTTGTGGGGACAGTCAGTCCATCCCATCTACCAACAGATCTTCAGAGGAGAGGAGGGGGAAAAAAGGTTGTGGGGACAGTCAGTCCATCCCATCTACCAACAGATCTTCAGAGGAGAGGAGGGGGAAAAAAGGTTGTGGGGACAGTCAGTCCATCCCATCTACCAACAGATCTTCAGAGGAGAGGAGGGGGAAAAAAGGTTGTGGGGACAGTCAGTCCATCCCATCTACCAACAGCTCTTCAGCGGAGAGGAGGGGGGAAAAAAGGTTGTGGGGACAGTCAGTCCATCCCATCTACCAACAGATCTTCAGAGGAGAGGAGGGGGAAAAAAGGTTGTGGGGACAGTCAGTCCATCCCATCTACCAACAGATCTTCAGAGGAGAGGAGGGGGAAAAAAGGTTGTGGGGACAGTCAGTCCATCCCATCTACCAACAGATCTTCAGAGGAGAGGAGGGGGAAAAAAGGTTGTGGGGACAGTCAGTCCATCCCATCTACCAACAGATCTTCAGAGGAGAGGAGGGGGGAAAAAGGTTGTGGGGACAGTCAGTCCATCCCATCTACCAACAGATCTTCAGAGGAGAGGAGGGGGAAAAAAGGTTGTGGGGACAGTCAGTCCATCCCATCTACCAACAGATCTTCAGAGGAGAGGAGGGGGAAAAAGGTTGTGGGGACAGTCAGTCCATCCCATCTACCAACAGATCTTCAGAGGAGAGGAGGGGGAAAAAGGTTGTGGGGACAGTCAGTCCATCCCATCTACCAACAGATCTTCAGAGGAGAGGAGGGGGAAAAAAGGTTGTGGGGACAGTCAGTCCATCCCATCTACCAACAGATCTTCAGAGGAGAGGAGGGGGAAAAAAGGTTGTGGGGACAGTCAGTCCATCCCATCTACCAACAGCTCTTCAGAGAAGAGGAGGGGGGAAAAAAGGTTGTGGGGACAGTCAGTCCATCCCATCTACCAAGAGATCTTCAGAGGAGAGGAGGGGGAAAAAGGTTGTGGGGACAGTCAGTCCATCCCATCTACCAACAGCTCTTCAGAGGAGAGGAGGGGGAAAAAAGGTTGTGGGGACAGTCAGTCCATCCCATCTACCAACAGATCTTCAGAGGAGAGGAGGGGGGAAAAAGGTTGTGGGGACAGTGAGTCCATCCCATCTACCAACAGATCTTCAGAGGAGAGGAGGGGGAAAAGGTTGTGGGGACAGTCAGTCCATCCCATCTACCAACAGATCTTCAGAGGAGAGGAGGGGGAAAAAAGGTTGTGGGGACAGTCAGTCCATCCCATCTACCAACAGATCTTCAGAGGAGAGGAGGGGGGAAAAAAGGTTGTGGGGACAGTCAGTCCATCCCATCTACCAACAGATCTTCAGAGGAGAGGAGGGGGAAAAAAGGTTGTGGGGACAGTCAGTCCATCCCATCTACCAACAGATCTTCAGAGGAGAGGAGGGGGAAAAAAGGTTGTAGTCAGTGGGGACAGTCAGTCCATCCCATCTACCAACAGATCTTCAGAGGAGAGGAGGGGGAAAAAAAGGTTGTAGTCAGTGGGGACAGTCAGTCCATCCCATCTACCAACAGATCTTCAGAGGAGAGGAGGGGGAAAAAGGTTGTAGTCAGTGGGGACAGTCAGTCCATCCCATCTACCAACAGATCTTCAGAGGAGAGGAGGGGGAAAAAGGTTGTGGGGACAGTCAGTCCATCCCATCTACCAACAGATCTTCAGAGGAGAGGAGGGGGAAAAAAGGTTGTGGGGACAGTCAGTCCATCCCATCTACCAACAGATCTTCAGAGGAGAGGAGGGGGGAAAAAGGTTGTGGGGACAGTGAGTCCATCCCATCTACCAACAGATCTTCAGAGGAGAGGAGGGGGAAAAGGTTGTGGGGACAGTCAGTCCATCCCATCTACCAACAGATCTTCAGAGGAGAGGAGGGGGAAAAAAGGTTGTAGTCAGTGGGGACAGTCAGTCCATCCCATCTACCAACAGATCTTCAGAGGAGAGGAGGGGGGAAAAAAGGTTGTGGGGACAGTCAGTCCATCCCATCTACCAACAGATCTTCAGAGGAGAGGAGGGGGAAAAAAGGTTGTAGTCAGTGGGGACAGTCAGTCCATCCCATCTACCAACAGATCTTCAGAGGAGAGGAGGGGGAAAAAAAGGTTGTAGTCAGCGGAGACCAACGGAGGGAGATAAGTAGTCCAACAATAGAAATGAGTAGATCCTTTTAACTCTTGCAACACAACTATAAAACCTTTTTTTAAATACAAAACAGCAGAGTGAAGGAGCTTTGGAACTGAGGGTTGAGACTTCCTCATTCGCACCACTGTCACCCCAAACTTTTGCTCATCTGATGCTGGCTTTTTAATAGGGAATTGAAGGGAAAGCACCCCATCGGGAGGAGAAGCACTGAGACGGTTTAGACAAATTCAGGGCCGTCACACACACACACCACTTCCCTTGGAAAAAGCCAACCAATGCCACGGAAGGTACATATTGGTCTGGGAAACTGAGAAAAGTCTCCTCACTTTACTCCTCTATGATATTCATGACTTTGCTGTGTTCACTCTCATCAGCTGAGGGGTAACGGACCTCAACGTGCGAGATGTCGTCTGGGAATCCGAGAAACACATCCATCACTTTCTTCTTCAAATATATTCAGGACCTTGCGCCGTTCAATCTCCTCCAATTCCTCGGCTAAGGGGTAACAAGCCTTAAGGTAAACTGTAGAGTACGCTATTTCCCAAGAGTTTATCTAGTTTTTCGTTGCTGTCTATTTACCGTCACAAACCGATGCAGGCATGAAGACCGCACTCAACAAGCTGTATAAGGCCATAAACAAACGAGAATGCTCACCGAGAAGCGACGCTCCTAGTGACTTGAATGTAGAGGGACTTAAAATCCGTTTGACATCGTTTCTACCAGCATGTCACGTGCAACCAGAATAAAAATAAATACATCTCTGGACCGCCTGTACTCCACACACGGAGACGCGTACAAAGCTCTCCCTCGCCCTCCATTTGGCAAATCTGACCATAATTCTGCCCTCCTAATTCCTGCTAACAAGTAAAAACTCAAGCAGGAAGCACCAGCTCAATACAGAAGTGGTCCGATGACCAGATGCTAAACTACAGGACTGTTTTGCTAGCACAGACTGGAACATGTTCCGGGATTCTTCCGATGGCATTGAGGAGTACACCACCATCAGTCATCGGCTTCATCAGTAAGTGCATCGATGACGTCGTCCCCACAGTGACCGTACGGTACATACGGCGCACAATTGGTCCCGTCGTCGTCCGGGTTTGGCCGGTATAGGCCGTCATTGTAAATAAGAATTTGTTATTATTAACTGACTTGTCTAGTTAAAGGTGACATATGTTCATTTAAAAAATGTACTATAGCATGCAGAGTCTGGAGTAACCTGCTATAGCAACATGTCCAAGGGTCCTCTGAGGGGACGATGCCGGTTCAGCTCTGCAGATCTTTCACCTCCTTCCACAGCTTCTCATTGAGCAGCGTGTAGGACAGGGGTGTCAAAGTCAAATGGACGGAGGGCCAAATTAAAAAAATCAGCTACAAGACGAGGGCCGGACTGTTCGAATGTTCATTGAAAAATTTTTAAATGACGCATATAGTCTAGTGAACCTAATTGAACCTACTGAAAACCTAACAAATATATTACAATATGATCAGATAAATAAAGCAATATTTTC
This sequence comes from Oncorhynchus clarkii lewisi, assembly GCF_045791955.1. Taxonomy (NCBI): domain Eukaryota; kingdom Metazoa; phylum Chordata; class Actinopteri; order Salmoniformes; family Salmonidae; genus Oncorhynchus; species Oncorhynchus clarkii. The sequence continues at coordinate 3,777,494 of NC_092158.1, read as the reverse complement.
TTATGGCTCTGTCAGTAATCTTTAATTTTCAACAGACACAAAAGACAAATTTCCTTTATATAAATATCCCCATAACATGAACATTAAATGAAAGAAACCGGTATTCAAGGCACCATCAGTAGACTATATTTTCTATTTTAGCAAAAGTGGGCTAAATTTACTTCAAAGAAAAAACAATAATAGCAATTTTCTATCATCCACTCAACTGAAATATTTAAAAAATATAATTGGATTGAAATACAAAAAAATAAAGTGCAAAAATCTATTAATCAAAAACAACACTTTGTTTAAGGAGAAGTAACATGCAGTGAAAACAAATATTAAATTTTAACTTTTAAACTTGAACTGAGTAAAAACTCTAAATATGTGATTGCACAGTAATGTTCACTTGTTTGAGGTTGAGGGTGATACTTGGTGGTGTCCCATCTTTTCCACAAGTTCATCAATGTTCGGGGTAAGGCTCTGAGCTGAAGAAATCCTCAGAATTGAGTGGAGGTGTTCAGCAGTAAGTCGACTTCTGTGTGATGTTTTGTTCAGGTTCATCAAAGAAAACAGTTGTTCACACAGGTATGTGCTGCCAAACATAGACAACGTTTGAGCAGCCTGGATGCGCAGCTGGGGCATTGTGCCGGGGAGGAAACGGGCGAACTCCGCAGCACCCACTGCCGCATATTTTGCCCTCAGTGCATCATTGCATTGGAGGTCAATCAACTCCATTTGGAGGTTTGGTGGTGAGCTTTCCACGTCAACAGCAAATGGGTTACCGAGCAGTTCCAACCTGCTTTTTTGTGCTTCAAAGTCAGCAAATCGGCGTCGAAAGTCAGCGGCAAGCATACCTATTTTATCAGCCAACTGTGTGCTCGGGAACGCACTGGTAGAGAGCTTCTCTTTCATGGTCTGGCAGCTGGGAAAGTGGCTCAAATTTTCTTTCCGCATCTGCGTCTCCCACAGAGTCAGTTTGGTTTTAAATGCCTTCACTGTACTGTACATATCAGAGATGACACGATCCCGACCCTGCAGCTGCAAGTTTATTGCATTCAGATGACTCGTAATGTCACACAGAAAAGCCATTTCACACAGAAACATTTCGTCTCGGAGTTGTGTTGTGTCTTTCCCTTTGCTGTCCAAGAACAGACAAATCTCCTCACGAAGCTCGAAACATCTTTGAAGCACCTTTCCCTGGCTTAGCCATCGCACCTCTGTGTGATAAGGCAAATCACCATGCTCCGTTTCTAACTCCGTCAGAAATGCCTTGAACTGGCGGTGATTCAAACCTTTGGCTCTGATAAAGTTAACTGTGCGCGTGATGATGCTCATTACATGCTCCATTTTCAAGGCTTTACCGCACAACGCTTCCTGGTGTATGATACAATGATAAGCTGTCAGCTCACCTGTCGCGTTTTCCTCTTGCATCTTTTCCCGTATCTTCGCCACCAGTCCGCTCCTGTGTCCACACATCGCAGGTGCTCCGTCGGTTGTCAAACCCACGAGTTTTTCCCAAGGCAGCTCCATCTCATTTACACATCTTGACACCTCTTCATACAAATCATGCCCCGTAGTTGTGCCATGCATAGGACGTAAAGCCAAAAACTCCTCTGTCACGCTTAGGTTGGAGTCCACTCCGCGGATGAAAATTGACAACTGGGCAATGTCAGAAATGTCGGTGCTCTCATCCACAGCCAAGGAATATGCAATAAAATCTTTTCCCTTTTTCACAAGCTGCTCTTTTAGATTGATGGACAACTGGTCTACTCTCTCGGCAATGGTGTTTCTGCTCAGACTCACATTTAAAAAGAGTTGCCTTTTTTCTGGGCAAACTTCGTCACAAACTTTAATCATGCAGTTTTTGATGAAATCCCCCTCCGTAAATGGCCGGGCTGATTTAGCGATCTCTTCTGCCAAAATAAAACTGGCCTTGACAGCAGCCTGGCCTTGTGATTTGGCTTTTTTGAACAGAGCCTGTCGAGATTTGAGGCCTCGTTTTAATTCCTCTGCCTTTTGTAGCCTTTGTTCCATGTCCATATTCTTGTTTTTGTCCGCGTGTTTCGTTTCATAATGTCGTCTCAGATTATACTCTTTCAGTACCGCCACACTTTCTCCACACAGAAGACACACAGGTTTTCCAGCTACCTTCGTGAACATATACTCCGACTCCCACCTTGTTTGAAACCCCCGGTTCTCAGTATCCACCTTCCGTTTTGCCATTTTTGATGGGTATCTGAAAGTTAATTTTACTGTGATGCTGACGACTGCTGTGCCAATAAATATTGAAATGAAGCAGCCTACTGCTCGGTGCGTCACCTTTGCATTGTGGGAAATGTAGTATTGGTGCGTGTAAAAGATCTGCGGGCTGCCGGCTTGCTGCGGGCCGGTTCTAATAATAAATCAAGATCATCCCAGGGGCCGTAAAAAACCTTCTTGCGGGCCGGATGTGGCCCGCGGGCCTTGACTCTGACATATGTGGTGTAGGATGACCTGTTGTCCAGGATGGTTCTTCCTGTCCACGGGCCTATGGACAGGGGTAACACCAGCTTGTGCGGTATTGGCTGAAAGGTTTTACGTATTCAGGGACTCTTGGGGTTTCAGCTCTGGTCAGAGGAGGATGATCGTTCTTGTGATGGGAGTTAGGTGTGTTGACTTGTTGCACGGTTTGTGGTTTCTGGAGGGGTTTACCGTACTCGATGCTGATTTGGACCTGTAGCCGGAGAATGTCCCTCTTTGCTACAGGTCCAACAGAACGGTGGAGGGGTCTTGGCTGGAGACTCTCTGGCTGTGGTTCATGGTCTAGCATGGGTGTCTGTTTCTTTCTCTGTTCATATTGCTGTTGACATCCTCTACCCTTCTCAAACTGCTGTCCCAGTCTAACCAGTCTGACTCTTTCTCTGAGTTGACTTTCCGGTAGTGGAATGATGTTCTTCAAGATCAATTTAATGACCTCTTCCTCCTCAGTGCCAGGTTTCCACCATCGGCACAGGGAGTGGTAACTGTATGCAAAGTCACCGATACTCTCTCTCTCTCTCTGTCCTTGCGCTTAATTCCTTGACTTTTTCCACATTTTGTTACGTTACAGCCTTATTCTAAAAATAATATTTAAAAAATCCCCCTCATTAATCTACACACAATACCCCATAATGACAAAGCATAAACAGGTTTTCAGACATGTTGATTTTAGTGTGTATATAATAAAAATTACATTTGCATAAGTATTCAGACCCTTTACTCAGTACTTCGAGAGGGTTTCATTCGATGAAGAAGCCTTTCTGAAAATGTATTTCTGACTTGTTGTTTTTCCAGGTCTAAGCTGTTGTTTTGCCAGGTCTCTAAGCTGTTGTTTTGCCAGGTCTCTAAGCTGTTGTTTTGCCAGGTCTCTAAGCTGTTGTTTTGCCAGGTCTCTAAGCTGTTGTTTTGCCAGGTCTCTAAGCTGTTGTTTTGCCAGGTCTCTAAGCTGTTGTTTTGCCAGGTCTCTAAGCTGTTGTTTTGCCAGGTCTCTAAGCTGTTGTTTTGCCAGGTCTCTAAGCTGTTGTTTTGCCAGGTCTCTAAAGCTGTTGTTTTGCCAGGTCTCTAAAGCTGTTGTTTTGCCAGGTCTCTAAAGCTGTTGTTTTGCCAGGTCTCTAAGCTGTTGTTTTGCCAGGTCTCTAAGCTGTTGTTTTGCCAGATCTCTAAGCTGTTGTTTTGCCAGGTCTCTAAGCTGTTGTTTTGCCAGGTCTCTAAGCTGTTGTTTTGCCAGGTCTCTAAGCTGTTGTTTTGCCAGGTCTCTAAGCTGTTGTTTTGCCAGGTCTCTAAGCTGTTGTTTTGCCAGGTCTCTAAGCTGTTGTTTTGCCAGGTCTCTAAAGCTGTTGTTTTGCCAGGTCTCTAAGCTGTTGTTTTTCCAGGTCTAAGCTGTTGTTTTGCCAGGTCTAAGCTGTTGTTTTGCCAGGTCTCTAAGCTGTTGTTTTGCCAGGTCTCTAAGCTGTTGTTTTGCTAGGTCTCTAAAGCTGTTGTTTTGCCAGGTCTCTAAAGCTGTTGTTTTGCCAGGTCTCTAAGCTGTTGTTTTGCCAGGTCTCTAAAGCAGTTGTTTTGCCAGGTCTCTAAAGCTGTTGTTTTGCCAGGTCTCTAAGCTGTTGTTTTGCCAGGTCTCTAAGCTGTTGTTTTGCCAGGTCTCTAAGCTGTTGTTTTGCCAGGTCTCTAAGCTGTTGTTTTGCCAGGTCTCTAAGCTGTTGTTTTGCCAGGTCTCTAAAGCTGTTGTTTTGCCAGATCTCTAAAGCTGTTGTTTTGCCAGGTCTCTAAGCTGTTGTTTTGCCAGGTCTCTAAGCTGTTGTTTTGCCAGGTCTCTAAGCTGTTGTTTTGCCAGGTCTCTAAGCTGTTGTTTTGCCAGGTCTCTAAGCTGTTGTTTTGCCAGGTCTCTAAAGCTGTTGTTTTGCCAGGTCTCTAAGCTGTTGTTTTTCCAGGTCTAATCTGTTGTTTTGCCAGGTCTAAGCTGTTGTTTTGCCAGGTCTCTAAGCTGTTGTTTTGCCAGGTCTCTAAGCTGTTGTTTTGCTAGGTCTCTAAAGCTGTTGTTTTGCCAGGTCTCTAAAGCTGTTGTTTTGCCAGGTCTCTAAAGCTGTTGTTTTGCCAGGTCTCTAAGCTGTTGTTTTGCCAGGTCTCTAAAGCAGTTGTTTTGCCAGGTCTCTAAAGCTGTTGTTTTGCCAGGTCTCTAAAGCTGTTGTTTTGCCAGGTCTCTAAGCTGTTGTTTTGCCAGGTCTCTAAAGCAGTTGTTTTGCCAGGTCTCTAAAGCTGTTGTTTTGCCAGGTCTCTAAGCTGTTGTTTTGCCAGGTCTCTAAGCTGTTGTTTTGCCAGGTCTCTAAGCTGTTGTTTTGCCAGGTCTCTAAGCTGTTGTTTTGCCAGGTCTCTAAGCTGTTGTTTTGCCAGGTCTCTAAGCTGTTGTTTTGCCAGGTCTCTAAAGCTGTTGTTTTGCCAGGTCTCTAAAGCTGTTGTTTTGCCAGGTCTCTAAGCTGTTGTTTTGCCAGGTCTCTAAGCTGTTGTTTTGCCAGGTCTCTAAGCTGTTGTTTTGCCAGGTCTCTAAGCTGTTGTTTTGCCAGGTCTCTAAGCTGTTGTTTTGCCAGGTCTCTAAAGCTGTTGTTTTGCCAGGTCTCTAAGCTGTTGTTTTTCCAGGTCTAATCTGTTGTTTTGCCAGGTCTAAGCTGTTGTTTTGCCAGGTCTCTAAGCTGTTGTTTTGCCAGGTCTCTAAAGCAGTTGTTTTGCCAGGTCTCTAAGGCTGTTGTTTTGCCAGGTCTCTAAAGCTGTTGTTTTGCCAGGTCTCTAAAGCTGTTGTTTTGCCAGGTCTCTAAGCTGTTGTTTTGCCAGGTCTCTAAAGCTGTTGTTTTGCCAGGTCTCTAAGCTGTTGTTTTGCCAGGTCTCTAAGCTGTTGTTTTGCCAGGTCTCTAAAGCTGTTGTTTTGCCAGGTCTCTAAAGCTGTTGTTTTGCCAGGTCTCTAAAGCTGTTGTTTTGCCAGGTCTCTAAAGCTGTTGTTTTGCCAGGTCTCTAAGCTGTTTTTTCCCCAGGTCTAAGCTGTGCATCCCACATCTGTTGAAGAGTAAGAACCCTCACATCCTGAACCTCAGCCCCCCGCTTAACCTGAACCCCATCTGGTTCAAAAACCACACAGGTAAGGAAGGCTTCACCCGCTGTTTGTCTGAGTCCTTTTTACCCAAAGTGTGCACTTCCCTTCACTGATTTTAAAAAGAAAATGGCTTCTATAAGAAATATGATGGAAACTCCCTCTAGCACCTGCCTCCACCAATCCAATGCTTTTTTGATTTTTGTGGATAGTAGTGAACAAGTTGAGGAGAAAGGAGAGATTGTTGGGACCGTACCCTCTCTGTTTGCGATGCACCGAGAAAGATTTTGTTTTCAAATCACTGACTTGTGTTTTTAACCTGTTCTTTGTTGTTGTTGATGATGGTTTCCCTTTTAGCGTACACAATGGCCAAGTATGGCATGTCCATGTGTGTTCTGGGCATGGCCGAAGAGTTCAGAGGGTCCATCGCTGTCAATGCCTTGTGGCCTAAGACGGGTATGTGTTGAAAGATACCATACACACGGTATAACCCGTTTTAATGACCCACAGTAGACATGAGAAGACTAGTTTGTCTCTTTGTTGTCATCTGGAATCCCATCAGTTCTTTCTAAATAACTTCCCATGTGCCAATAACGTATTTTGAAGTGAAAAATAAAAATAAAATAAAACTGGTTTAATTCAAAGGAAGATGTATTTATTTTCTTAATGAATGTTGCGCCGTGTCCTCCAGCCATCCAGACTGCTGCTATGGAAATGCTAGGTGGTGCGGAGGTGGGTAAGCAGTGTCGCAACGTCGACATCATGTCAGACGCAGCCTACGCCATCCTCGGGAAGCCACGCAGCTACACCGGAAACTTCGTCATCGACGAGGAAATTCTGAAGACCGAGGGAATTAAAGACTTTGACATTTACGCCGTCGCTCCAGGTACGTGCATGGCGACGTCAGGTTTAATTAACACAGGTATAAAACAGCCTGATACAGTAATCCTTCCACTTGGATCTCTAGTGTCAATTTTAATACCCCCCCTAGAGTCTCTTGATGCGCTGGTGGGTCAATGTAAGTTACATAATACAGAAATCACCGTCTAAATCAGTCAGTTTTAAGATAAGAGATGTTTATTTCATTGGATGGATCTGCTGGGGAAGTTGGCCGAGCTACAGCGGTATTTGTCAGAACATCGGACGTTCTGAAAATCGGCCTGGCCTATAAACTAATATGACCTCCTCTACGACCCCCACACGTGCCACAGCCCTCGTCTGAAGGTAACCGGGTACCAGTTTTAAAGAAAATGAATGGAAGTATTGATGTAGTTTTGTGCCCCCCCCCCCCCCCCCCAAAAAAGGTGTTGAATATGTGTAAAAACAATGAAACACCGTTTGTTTCCTGAGCTTTCTTATATCTCCTAGATTTCGGACTTCCAAACCTTCTTCCTTATCTATGTTTTGACTCTATGTTTTGCTATTTATGAATGTCATTTCAATGTGTTTCTATGGGATTTGGTACTAAAGGCCACTCAATATTATCAAATATGTATTTATATATATTTAATACCTAAAGGGGTTCCTATAATTCTAAATCAAATGGCTAAATAATGATCAATAGTATGACCGTCTTAAAATAATTAAATATGTCAGTTTATAACCTCATCCCCTCCACCCCAACATCTTCGACTCTAGATAATGTTTTAAGGTGGTGTGGTTATGTTGTCCACAGAGGTGTGGTTATGTTGTCCACAGAGGTGTGGTTATGTTGTCCACAGAGGTGTGGTTATGTTGTCCACAGAGGTGTGGTTATGTTGTCCACAGAGGTGTGGTTATTAATCTAAATAATTTAAATAAAGCCATTTTTTAACATTTTTGTTTTTTTACATCAGCAGTTGTCACATTTTCACCCAGACTAAAACCCCAAGAGGCAATGATGCAGACGCACGTTGACTAAGAAACGGAAAGGAGGAAACCTAAAGAGGAACCAGGCTCCGAGGGGTGGCCAGTCGTCTTCTGGCCGTACCGGGTGGTTATGCTAATAGTGTGTCTCTCCACAGGTAATGCACTGCTCCCAGACTTCTTCCTGGATGAGGCTGAGGCTCTGGTGCAGAACATGGGCGATCAGGTTGTCATTCCAGTGGTTAAGGGTTACTCACGCAACGCTGCTACCAGTGGGCCCATAGCGGAAACATTCAATATCATCAAGGGAGTCCTCAACCCTGACATTGTCAAATCCACTGGAGGAGTCTACAAATTCGACCTGTCTGGTAAGAAACTTGTTTTCAGCATTGTATGAATGTTTGTAATAGTGAATATATTCACCGTTGTTCACCTGTCAATTTATTAGGTAACTAGTACCAAGCCAAAGCCCTCTTTGCATCCAGAACAGCCCGAATTCTCCGTGGGGATGGATTCTACAAGGTGTCGGGGAAAAGTTCCACAGGGATGTTGGTCCATTGGACGACAGTACATTCATGCTGCCAGCAGCCCGTTCCATCTCATCCCCAAGATGCTATTGGGTTGAGGTCTGGTGACTGATCAGGCCACCAAAGTAAACTGAACTCCAGGCTCCAGGCAATGTTTTTCCACTCCTCATTGGTCCAGTGTTGGTGATCACGTGCCCACTGGAGTGAAACACGGTGTGGTCCTCTCCTGTAATAGAATGTGGTCCTCTCCTGTAATAGAATGTGGTCGTCTCCTGTAATAGAATGTGGTCGTCTCCTGTAATAGAATGTGGTCGTCTCCTGTAATAGAATGTGGTCGTCTCCTGTAATAGAATGTGGTCGTCTCCTGTAATAGAATGTGGTCGTCTCCTGTAATAGAATGTGGTCGTCTCCTGTAATAGAATGTGGTCGTCTCCTGTAATAGAATGTGGTCGTCTCCTGTAATAGAATGTGGTCGTCTCCTGTAATAGAATGTGGTCGTCTCCTGTAATAGAATGTGGTCGTCTCCTGTAATAGAATGTGGTCGTCTCCTGTAATAGAATGTGGTCGTCTCCTGTAATAGAATGTGGTCGTCTCCTGTAATAGAATGTGGTCGTCTCCTGTAATAGAATGTGGTCGTCTCCTGTAATAGAATGTGGTCGTCTCCTGTAATAGAATGTGGTCGTCTCCTGTAATAGAATGTGGTCGTCTCCTGTAATAGAATGTGGTCGTCTCCTGTAATAGAATGTGGTCGTCTCCTGTAATAGAATGCGGTCGTCTCCTGTAATAGAATGCGGTCGTCTCCTGTAATAGAATGCGGTCGTCTCCTGTAATAGAATGCGGTCGTCTCCTGTAATAGAATGCGGTCGTCTCCTGTAATAGAATGCGGTCGTCTCCTGTAATAGAATGCGGTCGTCTCCTGTAATAGAATGCGGTCGTCTCCTGTAATAGAATGTGGTCGTCTCCTGTAATAGAATGTGGTCGTCTCCTGTAATAGAATGTGGTCGTCTCCTGTAATAGAATGTGGTCGTCTCCTGTAATAGAATGTGGTCGTCTCCTGTAATAGAATGTGGTCGTCTCCTGTAATAGAATGTGGTCGTCTCCTGTAATAGAATGTGGTCGTCTCCTGTAATAGAATGTGGTCGTCTCCTGTAATAGAATGTGGTCGTCTCCTGTAATAGAATGTGGTCGTCTCCTGTAATAGAACCATCCGTGACGAGGACCGACGAGTTGTGGGTTCTGAGATGTTGTCCTGCGCCGTTATTTGTCTGTTTGTGGCCCACCTGTTAACTTGCATGATTCTTCCCTTTCTCCTTCAACCTCTCATCAACCAGCTGTTAACTTGCATGATTCTTCCCATTCATCTTTAACCTCTCATCAACCAGCTGTTTTCGCCCACAGGACTGCTGCTGACTGGATGTTTTGGTTTGTTGCATAATTCTCAGTAAACCCAAGACACTGTCGTGCGTGAAAAGCCCAGGAGGCCGTTTCTGAGATACTGGATTCGGGGCACTTGGTACCGATTTATACCAGGCTCAGTCATCTACAGGGCACTAGTTCATCTACGGGGCACTAGCTCAGCTACGGGGCACTAGCTCATCTACGGGGCACTAGCTCATCTACGGGGCACTAGTTCATCTACGGGGCACTAGTTCATCTACGGGGCACTAGTTCATCTACGGGGCACTAGTTCATCTACGGGGCACTAGTTCATCTACGGGGCACTAGTTCATCTACGGGGCACTAGTTCATCTACGGGGCACTAGTTCATCTACGGGGCACTAGTTCATCTACGGGGCACTAGTTCATCTACGGGGCACTAGTTCATCTACGGGGCATTCAGAAAGTATTCAGACCCTTTGACTTTTTCCACATTTTGTTACGTTACATTTTAGGATAAGGCTGTATCAAATTGTTTTTTTTCTTCCCTCAATCTACACAACACCCCATAATGACAAAGCAAAAACTGAATTAGAAATGATTGCTAATTTATTTTAAAATAACATTTAATAATCATTTATATAAGAATTCAGACCCTTTTCTCAGTACTTTGTTGAAGCACCTTTGGCAGCGATTACAGCCTCGATTCTTCTTGGGAATGACGCTACAAGCTTGGCACACCTGTATTTGGGGAGTTTCTCCCATTCTTCTCTGCAGATCCTCTCCAGCTCTGTCAGGTTAGATGGGGAGCGTCGCTGCACAGCTATTTTCATGTCTCTCCAGAGATGTTCGATCAGGTCCAAGCCTGGGTTCTGGCTGGGCCACTCAAGGACCTTCAATGACTTGTCCCGAAGCCACTCCTGCGTTGTCTTGGCTGTGTGCATAGGGTCGTTGTCCTGTTGGAAGGTAAACCTTCACCCCAGTCTTATTCCATTTTAGAATAAGGCTGTAACAAAATGTGGAAAAAGTCAAGGGGTCTGATTACTTTCCGAAGGCGCTGTACAGACTACAGGTCGACCGATTAATCGGAATGGCCGATTTCAAGTTTTCATAACAATCGGAAATCGGTATTTTTGGGCGCCGATTTTTATTATTATTTTTTTGTTATTATTTTATTTTTTCCACCTTTTTTATTTAACTTTTATTTAACTAGGCAAGTCAATAAGAACAAATTCTTATTTTCAATGACGGCCGAGGAACAGTGGGTTAACTGCCTGTTCAGGGGCAGAAAGTCAGATTTTCACCTTGCCAGCTCGGGGGATCAATCTTGCAACCTTACAGTTAACTAGTCCAACGCAATAACGACCTGCCTCTCTCTCGTTGCACTCCACAAGGAGACTGACTGCCTGTTAAGCGAATGCAGTAAGCCAAGGTAAATTGCTAGCTAGCATTAAACTTATCTTATAAAAAACAATCAATCATAATCACTAGTTATCTACACATGGTTGATGATATTACTAGATATTATCTAGCGTGTCCTGCGTTTCATATAATCTGACTGAGCATACTAGTATCTGACTGAGCGGTGGTAGGCAGAAGCAGGCGCGTAAACATTCATTCAAACAGCACTTTTGTGCGTTTTGCCAGCAGCTCTTCGTTTTGCGTTAAGCATTGCGCTGTTTATGACCTCAAGCCTATCAACTCCCGAGATGAGGCTGGTGTAACCGAAGTGAAATGGCTAGCTAGTTAGCGCGCGCTAATAGCGTTTCAAACGTCACTCGCTCTGAGCCTTCTAGTAGTTGTTCCCCTTGCTCTGCATGGGTAACGCTGCTCTGATGGTGGCTGTTGTCGTTGTGTTGCTGGTTCGAGCCCAGGGAGGAGCGAGGAGAGGGACAGAAACCCTGTACCCACACGGGTCCTCAGTGGATAAGAAGTCTTGCAACACAACCCTGTACCCACACTGGTCCTCTGTGGATAGGAAGTCATGCAACACAACCCTGTACCCACACTGGTCCTCTGTGGATAGGAAGTCATGCAACACAACCCTGTACCCACACGGGTCCTCAGTGGATAAGAAGTCATGCAACACAACCCTGTACCCACACTGGTCCTCTGTGGATAAGAAGTCATGCAACACAACCCTGTACCCACACTGGTCTTCTGTGGATAAGAAGCCATTCATCACTTCCCCTACTCCCCTGTTTCATCACTTCCTCTACTCCCCTGTTTCATCACTTCCTCTACTCCCCTGTTTCATCACTTCCCCTACTCCCCTGTTTCATCACTTCCCCTACTCCCCTGTTTCATCACTTCCCCTACTCCCCTGTTTCATCACTTCCCCTACTCCCCTGTTTCATCACTTCCCCTACTCCCCTGTTTCATCACTTCCCCTACTCCCCTGTTTCATCACTTCCCCTACTCCCCTGTTTCATCACTTCCCCTACTCCCCTGTTTCATCACTTCCCCTACTCCCCTGTTTCATCACTTCCCCTACTCCCCTGTTTCATCACTTCCCCTGTTTCATCACTTCCCCTGTTTCATCACTTCCCCTGTTTCATCACTTCCCCTGTTTCATCACTTCCCCTGTTTCATCACTTCCCCTGTTTCATCACTTCCCCTACTCCCCTGTTTCATCACTTCCCCTGTTTCATCACTTCCCCTACTCCCCTGTTTCATCACTTCCCCTGTTTCATCACTTCCCCTGTTTCATTACACTCGGTGGACAACGCAGGCAACTCCGAAAGTCATTATTTTTGTGATGTTTGACTGTCCATTAGGCTCCCTCTTTAGTTGTTGTGAAGGGGAGGCTATAGTAGTGTGTCTGTGTTCCAGGTGAGCATGCAGGAGTGTGGTTCATAGACATGAAGAACGGTGGGGGCAGTGCGGGTAGTGGAGAACCCCCAGTCAAAGCTGACGTGGTCATGACCATGGACAGCGCCGACTTCACCAAGATGTTCGCAGGTCAGTGTGACTGACTGGATAGCTGGGTCGTGTTCATTGGGCACGAAACGGATGAAAACAGACCTGAAACAGGAAGGGGAATACCTGCCACTACCTGGGTCCTATTCACCGCACCAAACCATTTTTGCAACATTTGGTTCCTATTGAATATGACTCTAGACTGGTCCAATGAGAAACGTTTCTGTTTGCCTGATGAACACGGTTAGCTTTTTTTTCATTAGTTATTTCTGATGTCTTTGCCACTATAGTTATCTCTTTAGTGATACACGTGCCGCTTTCTTCATGTTGTATTTCTCTCTCTCTCTCTCTCTGTGTCTCTCTCTCTCTCTCTCTGTGTCTCTCTCTCTCTCTCTCTCTCTCTCTCTCTCTCTCTCTCTCTCTGTGTCTCTCTCTCTCTGTGTCTCTCTCTCTCTGTGTGTCTCTCTCTCTCTGTGTCTCTCTCTCTCTGTGTGTCTCTCTCTCTCTGTGTCTCTCTCGCTCTCTGTGTGTCTCTCTCTCTCTGTGTCTCTCTCTCCAGGCAAACTAAAACCCACCATGGCCTTTATGTCAGGGAAGCTGATGATTAAAGGAGACATGAGCCTGGCTATCAAGATGGAGAAGATGATGTCCATGATGAAGTCTAAACTCTAAATTATAAGAACGAGGAGATGCCTATTCACTACATCTGGTGCCTTCAAGACAACTGGGAACTTTGTAATATAATAACAATTATAATCTGACTGTTAAAAATGGTGATGGAGTGTTTCCTCCGACACATTGGTGCGGCTGGCTTCCGGGTTGGATGCGCGCTGTGTTAAGAAGCAGTGCGGCTTGGTTGGGTTGTGTATCGGAGGACGCATGACTTTCAAACTTCGTCTCTCCCGAGCCCGTATGGGAGTTGTAGCGATGAGACAAGATAGTAGCTACTAACCATTGGACACCACGAAATTGGGGAGAAAAAGGGGAGAAAAATTCAACAACTAAAAATTGTGATGGTGAGAGGTCGGAGAACTCCACGACGATGCCTGAATTTCTGAATTCAGAGGTTATAGATTTACAAGTTCCGTGTTGTCTAAAATGGTACCCTGTAATAGAGGGAACCCGGGTGTCAATTTGGGAAATACCCAGAATGTCTAACGAAATGTGCCGTTTTCCATCTCTCTGAATGTGTCATAATGAACTGTCCCTCCTCCCTCTTCTCTAACCATACCGTTTTCCATCTCTCTGAATGTGTCATAATGAACTGTCCCTCCTCCCTCTTCTCCAACCATGCCGTTTTCTAATAAACCAGTTGCTCTAATTGTACTGCTGTTTCTGTTTGTCGTCGTGGCTCACATTGTTCAGTAAATCCCCGGGACACTCGGGTGCGTCTCTCTGGATAACCGCGTCAGCTGAATAACTGAAATGTAGAATGTACAAACTAGAAGATACAGTAGAAATGAATGTTATGTCAAGTATGAGTGTTACAAATATAATATGAACAGTGTCTTGGTTTGAGCAGATGAATCAATAGTATATAAAATAAAGGTTTGATTTCAATTAAATAGAACAGCAGCGGTGTGTGTGTGTGTGTGTGTGTGCTTAAGGGGTGGATGTGTGGAGAGTTCCATTTTTGCTTCCACTGGTGGCCCTTAAGGTCAACGGCATCAAAAACCTGGTTGCCTCTGTTCAGGAGGCTGAAACTTGTCCCCAAGTGGATCTTCCAGCAAGACAATAACACCAAGCATATGTAAAAATGAACAAAGAAATGTTGAATTGACCACAAAATGACCCAAAATATTTTTCAGAAATAAATATATTACTTATTAAACAAAATATTTTTCTCGGATCAATTTGAATTAGTAAAATTGTTCCTTTTTTTTTAGCGTACAGCATAGCTCAGTGTTGGTATTATTTGTATTTTTTTGCACATCCTTATCAAAGGTGCCAATCATCTTGGACCTGAATGTACAGTATGTCTGTCTCCTTTTCAGAATCGGTGTCTGGTAGTGTCTACTGTAGGTCCCCCTATAGTCTCTGCAGCTGGTGTCTACTGTAGGTCCCTCTATAGTCTCTGCAGCTGGTGTCTACTGTAGGTCCCCCTATAGTCTCTGCAGCTGGTGTCTACTGTAGGTCCCCCTATAGTCTCTGCAGCTGGTGTCTACTGTAGGTCCCCCTATAGTCTCTGCAGCTGGTGTCTACTGTAGGTCCCCCTATCGTCTCTGCAGCTGGTGTCTACTGTAGGTCCCCCTCTTCCCCCTATAGTCTCTGCATCTCTTGGTTCGTCCACTGCAGCTGGTATCTACTGTAGGTCCCCCTCTCCCCCCTATAGTCTCTGCATCTCTTGGTTCGTCCACTGCAGCTGGTATCTACTGTAGGTCCCCCTCTTCCCCCTATCGTCTCTGCATCTCTTGGTTCGTCCACTGCAGCTGGTGTCTACTGTAGGTCCCCCTCTTCCCCCTATCGTCTCTGCATCTCTTGGTTCTTCCACTGCAGCTGGTGTCTACTGTAGGTCCCCCTATCGTCTCTGCATCTCTTGGTTCGTCCACTGCAGCTGGTGTCTACTGTAGGTCCCCCTCTTCCCCCTATAGTCTCTGCATCTCTTGGTTCGTCCACTGCAGCTAGTGTCTACTGTAGGTCCCCCTATCGTCTATGCATCTCTTGGTTCGTCCACTGCAGCTGGTGTCTACTGTAGGTCCCCCTCTTCCCCCTATCGTCTCTGCATCTCTTGGTTCGTCCACTGCAGCTGGTGTCTACTGTAGGTCCCCCTATCGTCTCTGCATCTCTTGGTTCGTCCACTGCAGCTGGTGTCTACTGTAGGTCCCCTTATCGTCTCTGCATCTCTTGGTTCGTCCACTGCAGCTGGAGTCTACTGCTCTATGTTGTTCAGCGGAGAGATGTCGTGGACTACGGCTTGGTGGAGGAGTTTGTCACCACTGTGTTGGACCTAGTTTCTAATCTGATGCGTTACAGAGAGAAAGTCCAACTCGTCATGGATCTGAGAGCACAGGTGAGAGAGGGGGCTGATGGGTAATGGAAAGGTGAGACTCAGGAGAACGTCTTGTTTCAACACCGGGGGTAAGGTCACTTCGTTAGATGCATGTAGTTTGATTATAATCTGAGTAGTTCTATATGGCATAATTAGCCTGTCAACTAGGCTATACTGTTTATTATTATTTGACCTTTATTTAACTAGACAAGTGAGTTAAGAACAAATTCTAAACGCATTCCATTGGCTAATGCATTCCATTGGGCCAAACGCATTCCATTATGCTAAACGCATTCCATTGGCTAATGCATTCCATTGGGCTAATGCATTCCATTGGGCTAAACGCATTCCATTGGGCTAAACGCATTCCATTGGCTACAGCATTCCATTGGCTACAGCATTCCATTGAGCTCCTGCATTCCATTGGCTAAACGCATTCCATTGGCTAACGCATTCCATTATACGAATATATTCCATTATGCTAAACGTATTCCATTGGCTAATGCATTCCACTGGGCTAAACGCATTCCTTTGGCTAACACATTCCATTGGACTAAACGCATTCCATGATGCTAATGCATTCCATTATGCTAATACATTCCATTATGCTAAATGCATTCCATTATGCTAAATGCATTCCATTGGACTAGACGCATTCCATTGGCTAATGCATTCCATTGGCCCGCTGCTGGTTAATACCAAAACAGAGAGAGAGAATTAGGATTGATCTGGGACATTATGCAGGTTGACATTTATTGTGATGAGTCTTGTCCTGGAGGCAGAAATTTGTGATTTTCCACTTAGATAGGCCAGCTACAAAGTCAGAATTTAAAACAAAAATGTGTTTTAATGACTTTGTGCCTGGTCCTGCTATTGACCACTCTACAGAGCTGCCCTGGTCCTGCTATTGAACACCCTACAGAGCTGCCCTGGTCCTGCTATTGACCACCCTACAGAGCTGCCCTGGTCCTGCTATTGACCACCCTACAGAGCTGCCCTGGTTCTGCTATTGAACACCCTACAGAGCTGCCCTGGTCTAGCTATTGACCACCCTACAGAGCTGCCCTGGTCTAGCTATTGACCACTCTACAGAGCTGCCCTGGTCTAGCTATTGACCACTCTACAGAGCTGCCCTGGTCCTGCTATTGACCACCCTACAGAGCTGCCCTGGTCCTGCTATTGACCACTCTACAGAGCTGCCCTGGTCCTGCTATTGACCACCCTACAGAGCTGCCCTGGTCCTGCTATTGACCACTCTACAGAGCTGCCCTGGTCTAGCTATTGACCACTCTACAGAGCTGCCCTGGTTCTGCTATTGACCACTCTACAGAGCTGCCCTGGTCCTGCTATTGACCACCCTACAGAGCTGCCCTGGTCCTGCTATTGACCACCCTACAGAGCTGCCCTGGTCCTGCTATTGAACACCCTACAGAGCTGCCCTGGTCTAGCTATTAACCACTCTACAGAGCTGCCCTGGTCCTGCTATTGACCACCCTACAGAGCTGCCCTGGTCCTGCTATTGACCACCCTACAGAGCTGCCCTGGTTCTGCTACTGACCATCCTACAGAGCTGCCCTGGTTCTGCTATTGACCACCCTACAGAGCTGCCCTGGTCCTGCTATTGACCACTCTACAGAGCTGCCCTGGTCTAGCTATTGACCACTCTACAGAGCTGCCCTGGTCTAGCTATTGACCACTCTACAGAGCTGCCCTGGTTCTGCTATTGACCACTCTACAGAGCTGCCCTGGTCTAGCTATTAACCACTCTACAGAGCTGCCCTGGTGCTGCTATTGACCATCCTACAGAGCTGCCCTGGTTCTGCTATTGACCACCCTACAGAGCTGCCCTGGTTCTGCTATTGACCACCCTACAGAGCTTCCATGGTCTAGCAATTGACCACTCTACAGAGCTGCCCTGGTTCTGCTATTGACCATCCTACAGAGCTGCCCTGGTTATGCTATTGACCATCCTACAGAGCTGCCCTGGTCTAGCTATTGACCACTCTACAGAGCTGCCCTGGTCTAGCTATTGACCACTCTACAGAGCTACCCTGGTTCTGCTATTGACCATCCTACAGAGCTGCCCTGGTTCTGCTATTGACCACCCTACAGAGCTGCCCTGGTTCTGCTATTGACCACCCTACAGAGCTTCCCTGGTCTAGCAATTGACCACTCTACAGAGCTGCCCTGGTTCTGCTATTGACCATCCTACAGAGCTGCCCTGGTTCTGCTATTGACCACTCTACAGAGCTGCCCTGGTTATGCTATTGACCATCCTACAGAGCTGCCCTGGTCTAGCTATTGACCACTCTACAGAGCTGCCCTGGTCTAGCTATTGACCACTCTACAGAGCTACCCTGGTTCTGCTATTGACCACTTTACAGAGCTGCCCTGGTTCTGCTATTGACCACTCTACAGAGCTGCCCTGGTCTAGCTATTGACCACTCTACAGAGCTGCCCTGGTTCTGCTACTGACCATCCTACAGAGCTGCCCTGGTTCTGCTATTGACCACTCTACAGAGCTGCCCTGGTCTAGCTATTGACCACTCTACAGAGCTGCCCTGGTCTAGCTATTGACCACTCTACAGAGCTGCCCTGGTCCTGCTATTGACCACTCTACAGAGCTGCCCTGGTCCTGCTATTGACCACCCTACAGAGCTGCCCTGGTCCTGCTATTGACCACTCTACAGAGCTGCCCTGGTCTAGCTATTAACCACTCTACAGAGCTGCCCTGGTTCTGCTATTGACCACTCTACAGAGCTGCCCTGGTTCTGCTATTGACCATCCTACATAGCTGCCCTGGTCTAGCTATTGACCACTCTACAGAGCTGCCCTGGTTCTGCTATTGACCACCCTACAGAGCTTCCCTGGTCTAGCAATTGAACACTCTACAGAGCTGCCCTGGTTCTGCTATTGACCATCCTACAGAGCTGCCCTGGTTCTGCTATTGACCACTCTACAGAGCTGCCCTGGTTCTGCTATTGACCACCCTACAGAGCTGCCCTGGTTCTGCTATTGACCACTCTACAGAGCTGCCCTGGTCTAGCTATTGACCACTCTACAGAGCTGCCCTGGTTCTGCTATTGACCACTCTACAGAGCTGCCCTGGTTCTGCTATTGACTACTCTACAGAGCTGCCCTGGTCTAGCTATTGACCACCCGACAGAGCTGCCCTGGTCTAGCTATTGACCACTCGACAGAGCTGCCCTGGTCTAGCTATTGACCACTCTACAGAGCTGCCCTGGTCTAGCTATTGACCGCTCTACAGAGCTGCCCTGGTCTAGCTATTGACCGCTCTACAGAGCTGCCCTGGTCTAGCTATTGACCATTCTACAGAGCTGCCCTGGTCTAGCTATTGACCACCCTACAGAGCTGCCCTGGTCTAGCTATTGACCACCCTACAGAGCTGCCCTGGTCTAGCTATTGACCACCCTACATAGCTGCCCTGGTCTAGCTATTGACCACTCTACAGAGCTGCCCTGGTCTAGCTATTGACCACCCTACAGAGCTACCCTGGTCTAGCTATTGACCGCTCTACAGAGCTGCCCTGGTCTAGCTATTGACCGCTCTACAGAGCTGCCCTGGTCTAGCTATTGACCACCCTACAGAGCTGCCCTGGTCTAGCTATTGACCACCCTACAGAGCTGCCCTGGTCTAGCTATTGATCACCCTACAGAGCTGCCCTGGTCTAGCTATTGACCACCCTACAGAGCTGCCCTGGTCTAGCTATTGACCACCCTACAGAGCTGCCCTGGTTCTGCTACTGACCATCCTACAGTATTGTCTCTCAAATACATCTTTAATTGTTGGTTATCTAGCTAGAGATATTTTGTTGTTGTTGCCATATTAGCATTGACATGAAATCATTCAAAGCACCTCAAAACAAGACATGGTATTAAGAACGAGATGAAACGAGACACTTCACGTTAAGATTCCCCACATTGCGGTTAATTGTCATTTTTGCAATAAATCTGTCCGTCTAGAATCGCAGCATTGCTGACTTCTGCCCCATGGAAGCGCTCACATTGTTTCCGTAACTTTGTCAACTAACCCAGAGTTATCGACACGTCTACTATTATGGTAGACTCTTTATTTAGAAGAATTCTGAATTTCCGTGACCCGGAAATAATTTTTGTATGTAGGTCGACTTTTGTCAACAAAACATATAATTGCTAAATCACTAGCTACGTGAGGCTTATTTAATCGATATAAATTACGGAATGGTTAGGTTGTTACGAATGCACTGATGTAAGTGGATGCACGTAGCATTTTGGCAACTTTGGAGAAAAAAAAAAACATACTTTGGAATTGTGCATGTTATTCTCATGCGTATCTGTACTCTCATTGGCTAGAACGGTTCCACCTGATCTCGCCTCCTCCCGACTGCCTTCTGTCTTGGAGAAGAGGTATTTCCATTGTTAGTGGTCACTCGAAAATTGCATTTACCACTTATTGCTTAGCTAATAAAAAGTACATAGTATACAATCGGTGTCATACTTATCCTGATACCAGATTCGATTGACGCAACCCTTAACAGTAGCGTTGCTCAACGTGTGGTGTCAGGACAACAACCTCTCCCTCAACGTCAGTGTGGTGCCAGGACAATAACCTCTCCCTCAACGTCAGTGTGGTGCCAGGACAATAACCTCTCCCTCAACGTCAGTGTGGTGCCAGGACAACAACCTCTCCCTCAACGTCAGTGTGGTATCAGGACAATAACCTCTACCTCAACGTCAGTGTGGTGCCAGGACAACAACCTCTCCCTCAACGTCAGTGTGGTGCCAGGACAACAACCTCTACCTCAACGTCAGTGTGGTGCCAGGACAACAACCTCTCCCTCAACGTCAGTGTGGTGCCAGGACAACAACCTCTCCCTCAACGTCAGTGTGGTGCCAGGACAACAACCTCTCCCTCAACGTCAGCAAGACAAAGGAGCTGAATGTGGACTACTGGAAACGGAGGTCTTAGCACCACCCCCCCATCCACATCGACGGGGCTGTAGTGGAGCAGGTAGAGAGCTTCAAGTTCCTCAGTGTCCACATCACTAAGGCTCTATCGTGGTCCACACACACCAACAAAGTCCTGAAAAGGGCATGACAATGCCTCTTCCCCCTCAAGAGGCTGAAAAGATTTGGCACGGGGCCCTCAGATCCTCAAAAAGTTCTACAGCTGTACCATTGAGAGCATCTTGACTGGCTGCATCCCCGCCTGGTATGACAACTGCTTGGCATCCGACCACAAGGCGTCTGACTGCAAGGCGCTACAGAGGGTAGTGCAGATGGCCCAGTACATCACTTATGTCCGAATTTTATATATTTTTAATACATTAAAAAAAGCTTGTGGCTAGGGGAAACCTTTAAGCAAGGTGCATGAAATTCAGGCACCACTGACTGTGCAATATCTACTGTGTACATTCAGTCTTAAGACAAAGGCTCAATACAATCAACACCAGCAACATGAAAATAAATACAAAAAGAAAGATTCATTCAAAAAAAGGAAAGGTAAAAGGCTTGTTGTTGGGACAAAGCTGTTAAAAGGGGGAGACACTCTAGACCCAAACTGTTACAGACCCATATAGCCCTAAATCCATCCTGCCCTGCCTCTAGACCCAAACTGTTACAGACCCATATCCATCCTGCCCTGCCTCTAGACCCAAACTGTTACAGACCCATATAGCCCTAAATCCATCCTGCCCTGCCTCTAGACCCAAACTGTTACAGACCCATATAGCCCTAAATCCATCCTGCCCTGCCTCTAGACCCAAACTGTTACAGACCCATATCCATCCTGCTCTGCCCTGCCTCTAGACCCAAACTGTTACAGACCCATATCCATCCTGCCCTGCCTCTAGACCCAAACTGTTACAGACCTATATAGACCCATATCCATCCTGCCCTGCCTCTAGACCCACACTGTTATAGACCCATATAGCCCTAAATCCATCCTGCCCTGCCTCTAGACCCAAACTGTTACAGACCTATATCCATCCTGCCCTGCCTCTAGACCCAAACTGTTATAGACCTATATCCATCCTGCCCTGCCTTTAGACCCAAACTGTTACAGACCTATATCCATCCTGCCCTGCCTTTAGACCCAAACTGTTACAGACCCATATAGACCTATATCCATCCTGCCCTGCCTCTAGACCCAAACTGTTATAGACCCATATCCATCCTGCCCTGCCTATAGACCCAAACTGTTACAGACCCATATAGACCTAAATCCATCCTGCCCTGCCTCTAGACCCAAACTGTTATAGACCTATATCCATCCTGCCCTGCCTCTAGACCCAAACTGTTATAGACCCATATAGACCCATATCCATCCTGCTCTGCCTCTAGACCCACACTGTTATAGACCCATATAGACCCATATCCATCCTGCCCTGCCTCTAGACCCAAACTGTTATAGACCCATATAGACCCATAACCATCCTGCCCTGCCTCTAGACCAAAACTGTTACAGACCCATATAGCCCTATATCCATCCTGCCCTGCCTCTAGACCCAAACTGTTATAGACCTATATCCATCCTGCCCTGCCTCTAGACCCACACTGTTATAGACCCATATAGACCCATATCCATCCTGCCCTGCCTCTAGACCCACACTGTTATAGACCCATATAGACCCATATCCATCCTGCCCTGCCTCTAGACCCAAACTGTTATAGACCCATATAGACCCATATCCATCCTGCCCTGCCTCTAGACCCAAACTGTTACAGACCTATATAGACCCATATCCATCCTGCCCTGCCTCTAGACCCAAACTGTTATAGACCCATATAGACCCATATCCATCCTGCCCTGCCTCTAGACCCAAACTGTTACAGACCTATATAGACCCATATCCATCCTGCTCTGCCTCTAGACCCAAACTGTTACAGACCCATATAGCCCTAAATCCATCCTGCCCTGCCTTTAGACCCAAACTGTTATAGACCTATATCCATCCTGCCCTGCCTTTAGACCCAAACTGTTACAGACCTATATCCATCCTGCCCTGCCTTTAGACCCAAACTGTTACAGACCCATATAGCCCTAAATCCATCCTGCTCTGCCTCTAGACCCAAACTGTTACAGACCCATATAGCCCTAAATCCATCCTGCCCTGCCTCTAGACCCAAACTGTTATAGACCTATATCCATCCTGCCCTGCCTTTAGACCCAAACTGTTACAGACCTATATCCATCCTGCCCTGCCTTTAGACCCAAACTGTTACAGACCTATATCCATCCTGCCCTGCCTTTAGACCCAAACTGTTATAGACCTATATCCATCCTGCCCTGCCTTTAGACCCAAACTGTTATAGACCCATATCCATCCTGCCCTGCCTCTAGACCCAAACTGTTATAGACCTATATCCATCCTGCCCTGCCTCTAGACCCAAACTGTTACAGACCTATATCCATCCTGCCCTGCCTCTAGACCCAAACTGTTATAGACCTATATCCATCCTGCCCTGCCTCTAGACCCAAACTGTTATAGACCTATATCTATACTGCCCTGCCTCTAGACCCAAACTGTTACAGACCTATATAGACCCATATCCATCCTGCCCTGCCTCTAGACCCAAACTGTTATAGACCCATGTCCATCCTGCCCTGCCTTTAGACCCAAACTGTTACAGACCTATATAGACCCATATCCATCCTGCCCTGCCTCTAGACCCAAACTGTTACAGACCTATATAGACCCATATCCATCCTGCCCTGCCTCTAGACCCAAACTGTTATAGACCCATATCCATCCTGCCCTGCCTCTAGACCCAAACTGTTATAGACCCATATAGACCCA
Organism: Oncorhynchus clarkii lewisi; assembly: GCF_045791955.1. Classification (NCBI taxonomy): domain Eukaryota; kingdom Metazoa; phylum Chordata; class Actinopteri; order Salmoniformes; family Salmonidae; genus Oncorhynchus; species Oncorhynchus clarkii. Next base: position 3,754,464 of record NC_092158.1, on the reverse strand, counting down.
TGTCCATCCTGCCCTGCCTCTAGACCCAAACTGTTACAGACCTATATAGACCCATATCCATCCTGCCCTGCCTCTAGACCCAAACTGTTACAGACCTATATAGACCCATATCCATCCTACCCTGCCTCTGGACCCAAACTGTTACAGACCTATATCCATCCTGCCCTGCCTCTAGACCCAAACTGTTATAGACCCATATCCATCCTGCCCTGCCTCTAGACCCAAACTGTTACAGACCCATATAGACCCATATCCATCCTGCCCTGCCTCTAGACCCAAACTGTTACAGACCTATATAGACCTATATCCATCCTGCCCTGCCTCTAGACCCAAACTGTTATAGACCCATATCCATCCTGCCCTGCCTCTAGACCCAAACTGTTACAGACCCATATAGACCCATATCCATCCTGCCCAGCCTCTGGAACCAAACTGTTACAGACCTATATCCCTCCTGCCCTGCCTCTAGTCCCAAACTGTTACAGACCTATATCCATCCTGCCCTGCCCTGCCCTGCCTCTAGACCCCAAACTGTTACAGACCTATATCCCTCCTGCCCTGCCTCTAGACCCAAACTGTTACAGACCTATATCCATCCTGCCCTGCCTCTAGACCCAAACTGTTATAGACCTATATCCATCCTACCCTGCCTCTAGACCCAAACTGTTATAGACCTATATCCATCCTGCCCTGCCTCTAGACCCAAACTGTTACAGACCTATATCCATCCTGCCCTGCCTCTAGACCCAAACTGTTATAGACCCATATCCATCCTGCCCTGCCTCTAGACCCAAACTGTTACAGACCTATATCCATCCTGCCCTGCCTCTAGACCCCAAACTGTTACAGACCGATATCCATCCTGCCCTGCCCTGCCTCTAGACCCAAACTGTTATAGACCTATATCCATCCTGCCCTGCCTGTAGACCAGAACTGTTACAGACCTATATCCATCCTACCCTGCCTCTAGACCCAAACTGTTACAGACCTATATCCATCCTGCCCTGCCTCTAGACCCAAACTGTTACAGACCTATATCCCTCCTGCCCTGCCTCTAGACCCAAACTGTTACAGACCTATATCCATCCTGCCCTGCCCTGCCCTGCCTCTAGACCCCAAACTGTTACAGACCTATATCCCTCCTGCCCTGCCTCTAGACCCAAACTGTTACAGACCTATATCCATCCTGCCCTGCCTCTAGACCCAAACTGTTATAGACCTATATCCATCCTACCCTGCCTCTAGACCCAAACTGTTATAGACCTATATCCATCCTACCCTGCCTCTAGACCCAAACTGGTACAGACCTATATCCATCCTGCCCTGCCTCTAGACCCAAACTGTTATAGACCCATATCCATCCTGCCCTGCCTCTAGACCCAAACTGTTACAGACCTATATCCATCCTGCCCTGCCTCTAGACCCCAAACTGTTACAGACCGATATCCATCCTGCCCTGCCCTGCCTCTAGACCCAAACTGTTATAGACCTATATCCATCCTGCCCTGCCTCTAGACCCAAACTGTTACAGACCTATATCCATCCTACCCTGCCTCTAGACCCAAACTGTTACAGACCTATATCCATCCTGCCCTGCTTCTAGACCCAAACTGTTACAGACCTATATCCATCCTGCCCTGCCCTGCCTCTAGACCCCAAACTGTTACAGACCTATATCCATCCTGCCCTGCCTCTAGACCCAAACTGTTACAGACCTAGACCCAAACTGTTATAGACCTATATCCATCCTGCCCTGCCTTTAGACCCAAACTGTTATAGACCCATATCAATCCTGCCCTGCCTATAGACCCAAACTGTTATAGACCTATATCCATCCTGCCCTGCCTTTAGACCTAAACTGTTACAGACCTATATAGACCCATATCCATCCTGCCCTGCCCTGCCTCTAGACCCAAACTGTTACAGACCCATATAGACCCATATCCATCCTGCCCTGCCTCTAGACCCAAACTGTTACAGACCTATATAGACCCATATACATCCTGCCCTGCCCTGCCTCTAGACCCAAACTGTTACAGACCTATATAGACCCATATCCATCCTGCCCTGCACTGCCTCTAGACCCAAACTGTTATAGACCTATATCCATCCTGCCCTGCCTCTAGACCCAAACTGTTACAGACCTATATCCATCCTACCCTGCCTCTAGACCCAAACTGTTACAGACCTATATCCCTCCTGCCCTGCCTCTAGACCCAAACTGTTACAGACCTATATCCATCCTGCCCTGCCCTGCCTCTAGACCCCAAACTGTTACAGACCTATATCCATCCTGCCCTGCCTCTAGACCCAAACTGTTACAGACCTAGACCCAAACTGTTATAGACCTATATCCATCCTGCCCTGCCTTTAGACCCAAACTGTTATAGACCCATATCCATCCTGCCCTGCCTCTAGACCCAAACTGTTATAGACCTATATCCATCCTGCCCTGCCTTTAGACCTAAACTGTTACAGACCTATATAGACCCACATCCATCCTGCCCTGCCCTGCCTCTAGACCCAAACTGTTACAGACCCATATAGACCCATATCCATCCTGCCCTGCCTCTAGACCCAAACTGTTACAGACCTATATAGACCCATATACATCCTGCCCTGCCCTGCCTCTAGACCCAAACTGTTACAGACCTATATAGACCCATATCCATCCTGCCCTGCCCTGCCTCTAGACCCAAACTGTTACAGACCTATATCCATCCTGCCCTGCCCTGCCTCTAGACCCAAACTGTTATAGACCTATATAGACCCATATCCATCCTGCCCTGCCTCTAGACCCAAACTGTTATAGACCCATATCCATCCTGCCCTGCCTCTAGACCCAAACTGTTACAGACCTATATCCATCCTGCCCTGCCTCTAGACCCAAACTGTTATAGACCTATATCCATCCTGCCCTGCCTCTAGACCCAAACTGTTATAGACCTATATCTATCCTGCCCTGCCTCTAGACCCAAACTGTTACAGACCTATATCCATCCTGCCCTGCCTCTAGACCCAAACTGTTATAGACCTATATCCACCCTGCCCTGCCTTTAGACCTAAACTGTTACAGACCTATATAGACCCATATCCATCCTGCCCTGCCTCTAGACCCAAACTGTTACAGACCTATATAGACCCATATACATCCTGCCCTGCCCTGCCTCTAGACCCAAACTGTTACAGACCTATATAGACCCATATCCATCCTGCCCTGCCCTGCCTCTAGACCCAAACTGTTACAGACCTATATCCATCCTGCCCTGCCCTGCCTCTAGACCCAAACTGTTACAGACCTATATCCATCCTGCCCTGCCCTGCCTCTAGACCCAAACTGTTATAGACCTATATCCATCCTGCCCTGCCTTTAGACCTAAACTGTTACAGACCTATATAGACCCATATCCATCCTGCCCTGCCCTGCCTCTAGACCCAAACTGTTACAGACCCATATAGACCCATATCCATCCTGCCCTGCCTCTAGACCCAAACTGTTACAGACCTATATAGACCCATATACATCCTGCCCTGCCCTGCCTCTAGACCCAAACTGTTACAGACCTATATCCATCCTACCCTGCCTCTAGACCCAAACTGTTACAGACCTATATCCATCCTGCCCTGCCTCTGGACCCAAACTGTTACAGACCTATATCCCTCCTGCCCTGCCTCTAGACCCAAACTGTTACAGACCTATATCCATCCTGCCCTGCCCTGCCTCTAGACCCCAAACTGTTACAGACCTATATCCATCCTGCCCTGCCTCTAGACCCAAACTGTTACAGACCTAGACCCAAACTGTTATAGACCTATATCCATCCTGCCCTGCCTTTAGACCCAAACTGTTATAGACCCATATCCATCCTGCCCTGCCTCTAGACCCAAACTGTTATAGACCTATATCCATCCTGCCCTGCCTTTAGACCTAAACTGTTACAGACCTATATAGACCCATATCCATCCTGCCCTGCCCTGCCTCTAGACCCAAACTGTTACAGACCCATATAGACCCATATCCATCCTGCCCTGCCTCTAGACCCAAACTGTTACAGACCTATATAGACCCATATACATCCTGCCCTGCCCTGCCTCTAGACCCAAACTGTTACAGACCTATATAGACCCATATCCATCCTGCCCTGCCCTGCCTCTAGACCCAAACTGTTACAGACCTATATCCATCCTGCCCTGCCCTGCCTCTAGACCCAAACTGTTATAGACCTATATAGACCCATATCCATCCTGCCCTGCCTCTAGACCCAAACTGTTACAGACCTATATCCATCCTGCCCTGCCTCTAGACCCAAACTGTTACAGACCTATATCCATCCTGCCCTGCCTCTAGACCCAAACTGTTATAGACCTATATCCATCCTGCCCTGCCTCTAGACCCAAACTGTTATAGACCTATATCTATCCTGCCCTGCCTCTAGACCCAAACTGTTACAGACCTATATCCATCCTGCCCTGCCTCTAGACCCAAACTGTTATAGACCTATATCCACCCTGCCCTGCCTTTAGACCTAAACTGTTACAGACCTATATAGACCCATATCCATCCTGCCCTGCCTCTAGACCCAAACTGTTACAGACCTATATAGACCCATATACATCCTGCCCTGCCCTGCCTCTAGACCCAAACTGTTACAGACCTATATAGACCCATATCCATCCTGCCCTGCCTCTAGACCCAAACTGTTATAGACCCATGTCCATCCTGCCCTGCCTTTAGACCCAAACTGTTACAGACCTATATAGACCCATATCCATCCTGCCCTGCCTCTAGACCCAAACTGTTACAGACCTATATAGACCCATATCCATCCTGCCCTGCCTCTAGACCCAAACTGTTACAGACCCATATCCATCCTGCCCTGCCTCTAGACCCAAACTGTTACAGACCTATATAGACCCATATCCATCCTGCCCTGCCTCTAGACCCAAACTGTTATAGACCCATATCCATCCTGCCCTGCCTCTAGACCCAAACTGTTATAGACCCATATAGACCCATGTCCATCCTGCCCTGCCTCTAGACCCAAACTGTTACAGACCTATATAGACCCATATCCATCCTGCCCTGCCTCTAGACCTAAACTGTTACAGACCTATATAGACCCATATCCATCCTACCCTGCCTCTGGACCCAAACTGTTACAGACCTATATCCATCCTGCCCTGCCTCTAGACCCAAACTGTTATAGACCCATATCCATCCTGCCCTGCCTCTAGACCCAAACTGTTACAGACCCATATCCATCCTGCCCTGCCTCTAGACCCAAACTGTTACAGACCTATATAGACCCATATCCATCCTGCCCTGCCTCTAGACCCAAACTGTTATAGACCCATATCCATCCTGCCCTGCCTCTAGACCCAAACTGTTATAGACCCATATAGACCCATGTCCATCCTGCCCTGCCTCTAGACCCAAACTGTTACAGACCTATATAGACCCATATCCATCCTGCCCTGCCTCTAGACCTAAACTGTTACAGACCTATATAGACCCATATCCATCCTACCCTGCCTCTGGACCCAAACTGTTACAGACCTATATCCATCCTGCCCTGCCTCTAGACCCAAACTGTTATAGACCCATATCCATCCTGCCCTGCCTCTAGACCCAAACTGTTACAGACCCATATAGACCCATATCCATCCTGCCCTGCCTCTAGACCCAAACTGTTACAGACCTATATAGACCCATATCCATCCTGCCCTGCCTCTAGACCCAAACTGTTACAGACTTATATAGACCCATATCCATCCTGCCCTGCCTCTAGACCCAAACTGTTACAGACCTATATCCCTCCTGCCCTGCCTCTAGACCCAAACTGTTACAGACCTATATCCATCCTGCCCTGCCTCTAGACCCAAACTGTTACAGACCTATATCCATCCTGCCCTGCCTCTAGACCCAAACTGTTATAGACCTATATCCATCCTACCCTGCCTCTAGACCCAAACTGTTATAGACCTATATCCATCCTGCCCTGCCTCTAGACCCAAACTGTTACAGACCTATATCCATCCTGCCCTGCCTCTAGACCCAAACTGTTATAGACCCATATCCATCCTGCCCTGCCTCTAGACCCAAACTGTTACAGACCTATATCCATCCTGCCCTGCCTCTAGACCCCAAACTGTTACAGACCGATATCCATCCTGCCCTGCCCTGCCTCTAGACCCAAACTGTTATAGACCTATATCCATCCTGCCCTGCCTCTAGACCCAAACTGTTACAGACCTATATCCATCCTACCCTGCCTCTAGACCCAAACTGTTACAGACCTATATCCATCCTACCCTGCCTCTAGACCCAAACTGTTACAGACCTATATCCATCCTGCCCTGCCTCTAGACCCAAACTGTTACAGACCTATATCCATCCTGCCCTGCCTGTAGACCCAAACTGTTACAGACCTATATCCATCCTGCCCTGCCTCTAGACACAAACTGTCATAGACCTATATCCATCCTACCCTGCCTCTAGACCCAAACTGTTATAGACCTATATAGACCCATATCCATCCTGCCCTGCCTCTAGACCCAAACTGTTACAGACCCATATAGACCCATATCCATCCTGCCCTGCCTCTAGACCCAAACTGTTACAGACCTATATAGACCCATATCCATCCTGCCCTGCCTCTAGACCCAAACTGTTACAGACTTATATAGACCCATATCCATCCTGCCCTGCCTCTAGACCCAAACTGTTAGAGACCTATATAGACCTATATCCATCCTGCCCTGCCTCTAGACCCAAACTGTTACAGACCTATATCCATCCTGCCCAGCCTCTGGACCCAAACTGTTACAGACCTATATCCCTCCTGCCCTGCCTCTAGGCCCAAACTGTTACAGACCTATATCCATCCTGCCCTGCCCTGCCCTGCCTCTAGACCCCAAACTGTTACAGACCTATATCCATCCTGCCCTGCCTCTAGACCCAAACTGTTACAGACCTATATCCATCCTGCCCTGCCTCTAGACCCAAACTGTTATAGACCTATATCCATCCTGCCCTGCCTCTAGACCCAAACTGTTACAGACCTATATCCATCCTACCCTGCCTCTAGACCCAAACTGTTACAGACCTATATCCATCCTGCCCTGCCTCTGGACCCAAACTGTTACAGACCTATATCCCTCCTGCCCTGCCTCTAGACCCAAACTGTTACAGACCTATATCCATCCTACCCTGCCTCTAGACCCAAACTGTTACAGACCTATATCCATCCTGCCCTGCCTCTAGACCCAAACTGTTATAGACCCATGTCCATCCTGCCCTGCCTCTAGACCCAAACTGTTACAGACCTATATCCATCCTGCCCTGCCTCTAGACCCAAACTGTTACAGACCTATATCCATCCTGCCCTGCCTGTAGACCCAAACTGTTACAGACCTATATCCATCCTGCCCTGCCTCTAGACCCAAACTGTCATAGACCTATATCCATCCTACCCTGCCTCTAGACCCAAACTGTTATAGACCTATATAGACCCATATCCATCCTGCCCTGCCTCTAGACCCAAACTGTTACAGACCCATATAGACCCATATCCATCCTGCCCTGCCTCTAGACCCAAACTGTTACAGACCTATATAGACCCATATCCATCCTGCCCTGCCTCTAGACCCAAACTGTTACAGACTTATATAGACCCATATCCATCCTGCCCTGCCTCTAGACCCAAACTGTTAGAGACCTATATAGACCTATATCCATCCTGCCCTGCCTCTAGACCCAAACTGTTACAGACCTATATCCATCCTGCCCAGCCTCTGGACCCAAACTGTTACAGACCTATATCCCTCCTGCCCTGCCTCTAGGCCCAAACTGTTACAGACCTATATCCATCCTGCCCTGCCCTGCCCTGCCTCTAGACCCCAAACTGTTACAGACCTATATCCATCCTGCCCTGCCTCTAGACCCAAACTGTTACAGACCTATATCCATCCTGCCCTGCCTCTAGACCCAAACTGTTATAGACCTATATCCATCCTACCCTGCCTCTAGACCCAAACTGTTATAGACCCATATCCATCCTGCCCTGCCTCTAGACCCAAACTGTTACAGACCTATATCCATCCTGCCCTGCCTCTAGACCCAAACTGTTACAGACCGATATCCATCCTGCCCTGCCCTGCCTCTAGAACCAAACTGTTACAGACCCATATCCATCCTGCCCTGCCTCTAGACCCAAACTGTTACAGACCTATATAGACCCATATCCATCCTGCCCTGCCTCTAGACCCAAACTGTTATAGACCCATATCCATCCTGCCCTGCCTCTAGACCCAAACTGTTATAGACCCATATAGACCCATGTCCATCCTGCCCTGCCTCTAGACCCAAACTGTTACAGACCTATATAGACCCATATCCATCCTGCCCTGCCTCTAGACCTAAACTGTTACAGACCTATATAGACCCATATCCATCCTACCCTGCCTCTGGACCCAAACTGTTACAGACCTATATCCATCCTGCCCTGCCTCTAGACCCAAACTGTTATAGACCCATATCCATCCTGCCCTGCCTCTAGACCCAAACTGTTACAGACCCATATCCATCCTGCCCTGCCTCTAGACCCAAACTGTTACAGACCTATATAGACCCATATCCATCCTGCCCTGCCTCTAGACCCAAACTGTTATAGACCCATATCCATCCTGCCCTGCCTCTAGACCCAAACTGTTATAGACCCATATAGACCCATGTCCATCCTGCCCTGCCTCTAGACCCAAACTGTTACAGACCTATATAGACCCATATCCATCCTGCCCTGCCTCTAGACCTAAACTGTTACAGACCTATATAGACCCATATCCATCCTACCCTGCCTCTGGACCCAAACTGTTACAGACCTATATCCATCCTGCCCTGCCTCTAGACCCAAACTGTTATAGACCCATATCCATCCTGCCCTGCCTCTAGACCCAAACTGTTACAGACCCATATAGACCCATATCCATCCTGCCCTGCCTCTAGACCCAAACTGTTACAGACCTATATAGACCCATATCCATCCTGCCCTGCCTCTAGACCCAAACTGTTACAGACTTATATAGACCCATATCCATCCTGCCCTGCCTCTAGACCCAAACTGTTACAGACCTATATCCCTCCTGCCCTGCCTCTAGACCCAAACTGTTACAGACCTATATCCATCCTGCCCTGCCTCTAGACCCAAACTGTTACAGACCTATATCCATCCTGCCCTGCCTCTAGACCCAAACTGTTATAGACCTATATCCATCCTACCCTGCCTCTAGACCCAAACTGTTACAGACCTATATCCATCCTGCCCTGCCTCTAGACCCAAACTGTTACAGACCTATATCCATCCTGCCCTGCCTCTAGACCCAAACTGTTATAGACCCATATCCATCCTGCCCTGCCTCTAGACCCAAACTGTTACAGACCTATATCCATCCTGCCCTGCCTCTAGACCCCAAACTGTTACAGACCGATATCCATCCTGCCCTGCCCTGCCTCTAGACCCAAACTGTTATAGACCTATATCCATCCTGCCCTGCCTCTAGACCCAAACTGTTACAGACCTATATCCATCCTACCCTGCCTCTAGACCCAAACTGTTACAGACCTATATCCATCCTGCCCTGCCTCTGGACCCAAACTGTTACAGACCTATATCCCTCCTGCCCTGCCTCTAGACCCAAACTGTTACAGACCTATATCCATCCTACCCTGCCTCTAGACCCAAACTGTTACAGACCTATATCCATCCTGCCCTGCCTCTAGACCCAAACTGTTATAGACCCATGTCCATCCTGCCCTGCCTCTAGACCCAAACTGTTACAGACCTATATCCATCCTGCCCTGCCTCTAGACCCAAACTGTTACAGACCTATATCCATCCTGCCCTGCCTGTAGACCCAAACTGTTACAGACCTATATCCATCCTGCCCTGCCTCTAGACCCAAACTGTCATAGACCTATATCCATCCTACCCTGCCTCTAGACCCAAACTGTTATAGACCTATATAGACCCATATCCATCCTGCCCTGCCTCTAGACCCAAACTGTTACAGACCCATATAGACCCATATCCATCCTGCCCTGCCTCTAGACCCAAACTGTTACAGACCTATATAGACCCATATCCATCCTGCCCTGCCTCTAGACCCAAACTGTTACAGACTTATATAGACCCATATCCATCCTGCCCTGCCTCTAGACCCAAACTGTTAGAGACCTATATAGACCTATATCCATCCTGCCCTGCCTCTAGACCCAAACTGTTACAGACCTATATCCATCCTGCCCAGCCTCTGGACCCAAACTGTTACAGACCTATATCCCTCCTGCCCTGCCTCTAGGCCCAAACTGTTACAGACCTATATCCATCCTGCCCTGCCCTGCCCTGCCTCTAGACCCCAAACTGTTACAGACCTATATCCATCCTGCCCTGCCTCTAGACCCAAACTGTTACAGACCTATATCCATCCTGCCCTGCCTCTAGACCCAAACTGTTATAGACCTATATCCATCCTACCCTGCCTCTAGACCCAAACTGTTATAGACCCATATCCATCCTGCCCTGCCTCTAGACCCAAACTGTTACAGACCTATATCCATCCTGCCCTGCCTCTAGACCCAAACTGTTACAGACCGATATCCATCCTGCCCTGCCCTGCCTCTAGAACCAAACTGTTATAGACCTATATCCATCCTGCCCTGCCTCTAGACCCAAACTGTTACAGACCTATATCCATCCTACCCTGCCTCTAGACCCAAACTGTTACAGACCTATATCCATCCTGCCCTGCCCTGCCTCTAGACCCCAAACTGTTACAGACCTATATCCATCCTGCCCTGCCTCTAGACCCAAACTGTTACAGACCTATATCCATCCTACCCTGCCTCTAGACCCAAACTGTTACAGACCTATATCCATCCTGCCCTGCCTCTAGACCCAAACTGTTACAGACCTATATCCATCCTGCCCTGCCTGTAGACCCAAACTGTTACAGACCTATATCCATCCTGCCCTGCCTCTAGACCCAAACTGTCATAGACCTATATCCATCCTACCCTGCCTCTAGACCCAAACTGTTATAGACCTATATAGACCCATATCCATCCTGCCCTGCCTCTAGACCCAAACTGTTAGAGACCTATATAGACCTATATCCATCCTGCCCTGCCTCTAGACCCAACCTGTTACAGACCTATATCCATCCTGCCCTGCCTCTAGACCCAAACTGTTACAGACCTATATCCATCCTGCCCTGCCTCTAGACCCAAACTGTTACAGACCTATATCCATCCTGCCCTGCCTCTAGACCCAAACTGTTATAGACCTATATCCATCCTGCCCTGCCTCTAGACCCAAACTGTTATAGACCCATGTCCATCCTGCCCTGCCTCTAGACCCAAACTGTTATAGACCCATATCCATCCTGCCCTGCCTCTAGACCCAAACTGTTACAGACCTATATAGACCCATATCCATCCTGCCCTGCCTCTAGACCCAAACTGTTACAGACTTATATAGACCCATATCCATCCTGCCCTGCCTCTAGACCCAAACTGTTACAGACCTATATCCCTCCTGCCCTGCCTCTAGACCCAAACTGTTACAGACCTATATCCATCCTGCCCTGCCTCTAGACCCAAACTGTTATAGACCTATATCCATCCTACCCTGCCTCTAGACCCAAACTGTTATAGACCTATATCTATCCTGCCCTGCCTCTAGACCCAAACTGTTACAGAGCTATATCCATCCTGCCCTGCCTCTAGACCCAAACTGTTATAGACCCATATCCATCCTGCCCTGCCTCTAGACCCAAACTGTTACAGACCTATATCCATCCTGCCCTGCCTCTAGACCCCAAACTGTTACAGACCGATATCCATCCTGCCCTGCCCTGCCTCTAGACCCAAGCTGTTATAGACCTATATCCATCCTGCCCTGCCTCTAGACCCAAACTGTTACAGACCTATATCCATCCTACCCTGCCTCTAGACCCAAACTGTTACAGACCTATATCCATCCTGCCCTGCCTCTGGACCCAAACTGTTACAGACCTATATCCCTCCTGCCCTGCCTCTAGACCCAAACTGTTACAGACCTATATCCATCCTACCCTGCCTCTAGACCCAAACTGTTACAGACCTATATCCATCCTGCCCTGCCTCTAGAACCAAACTGTTACAGACCTATATCCATCCTGCCCTGCCTGTAGACCCAAACTGTTACAGACCAATATCCATCCTGCCCTGCCTCTAGACCCAAACTGTCATAGACCTATATCCATCCTACCCTGCCTCTAGACCCAAACTGTTATAGACCTATATAGACCCATATCCATCCTGCCCTGCCTCTAGACCCAAACTGTTACAGACCCATATAGACCCATATCCATCCTGCCCTGCCTCTAGACCCAAACTGTTACAGACCTATATAGACCCATATCCATCCTGCCCTGCCTCTAGACCCAAACTGTTACAGACTTATATAGACCCATATCCATCCTGCCCTGCCTCTAGACCCAAACTGTTAGAGACCTATATAGACCTATATCCATCCTGCCCTGCCTCTAGACCCAAACTGTTACAGACCTATATCCATCCTGCCCAGCCTCTGGACCCAAACTGTTACAGACCTATATCCCTCCTGCCCTGCCCTGCCCTGCCTCTAGACCCCAAACTGTTACAGACCTATATCCATCCTGCCCTGCCTCTAGACCCAAACTGTTACAGAACTATATCCATCCTGCCCTGCCTCTAGACCCAAACTGTTATAGACCTATATCCATCCTACCCTGCCTCTAGACCCAAACTGTTATAGACCTATATCCATCCTGCCCTGCCTCTAGACCCAAACTGTTACAGACCTATATCCATCCTGCCCTGCCTCTAGACCCAAACTGTTATAGACCCATATCCATCCTGCCCTGCCTCTAGACCCAAACTGTTACAGACCTATATCCATCCTGCCCTGCCTCTAGACCCCAAACTGTTACAGACCGATATCCATCCTGCCCTGCCCTGCCTCTAGAACCAAACTGTTATAGACCTATATCCATCCTGCCCTGCCTCTAGACCCAAACTGTTACAGACCTATATCCATCCTACCCTGCCTCTAGACCCAAACTGTTACAGACCTATATCCATCCTGCCCTGCCTCTGGACCCAAACTGTTACAGACCTATATCCCTCCTGCCCTGCCTCTAGACCCAAACTGTTACAGACCTATATCCATCCTGCCCTGCCCTGCCTCTAGACCCCAAACTGTTACAGACCTATATCCATCCTGCCCTGCCTCTAGACCCAAACTGTTACAGACCTATATCCATCCTACCCTGCCTCTAGACCCAAACTGTTACAGACCTATATCCATCCTGCCCTGCCTCTAGACCCAAACTGTTACAGACCTATATCCATCCTGCCCTGCCTGTAGACCCAAACTGTTACAGACCTATATCCATCCTGCCCTGCCTCTAGACCCAAACTGTCATAGACCTATATCCATCCTACCCTGCCTCTAGACCCAAACTGTTATAGACCTATATAGACCCATATCCATCCTGCCCTGCCTCTAGACCCAAACTGTTAGAGACCTATATAGACCTATATCCATCCTGCCCTGCCTCTAGACCCAACCTGTTACAGACCTATATCCATCCTGCCCTGCCTCTAGACCCAAACTGTTACAGACCTATATCCATCCTGCCCTGCCTCTAGACCCAAACTGTTACAGACCTATATCCATCCTGCCCTGCCTCTAGACCCAAACTGTTATAGACCTATATCCATCCTGCCCTGCCTCTAGACCCAAACTGTTATAGACCCATGTCCATCCTGCCCTGCCTCTAGACCCAAACTGTTATAGACCCATATCCATCCTGCCCTGCCTCTAGACCCAAACTGTTACAGACCTATATCCATCCTACCCTGCCTCTAGACCAAAACTGTTACAGACCTATATCCATCCTGCCCTGCCTCTGGACCCAAACTGTTACAGACCTATATCCATCCTACCCTGCCTCTAGACCCAAACTGTTACAGACCTATATCCATCCTGCCCTGCCTCTAGACCCAAACTGTTACAGACCTATATCCATCCTACCCTGCCTCTAGACCCAAACTGTTACAGACCTATATCCATCCTGCCCTGCCTTTATAAAGTATTCGAAAGCCAAGTTAATAAACAGATCACTGATCATTTCGAATCCCACGTACCTTCTCCACTGTGCAATCCGGTATCCGAGCTGGTCACGGGTGCACCTCAGCCACGCTCAAGGTACTAAACAATATCATAACCGCCATCGAAAGAAGACAGTACTGTGCATCCGTCTTCATGGACCTGGCCAAGGATTTCAACTCTGTCAATCACCGCATTCTTATCGGCAGACTCAACAGCCTTGGTTTCTCAAATGATTGCCTCGCCTGGTTCACCAACTACTTCTCAGACGGAGTTCAGTGTGTCAAATCGGAAGGCCTGTTGTCTGGACCTCTGGCAGTCTCTATGGGGGTACCACAGGGTTCAATTCTCGGGCCGACTCATTTCTCTGTATATATCAACAATGTCGCTCTTGCTGCTGGTGATTCTCTGATCCACCTCTACGCAGACGACACCATTCTGTATACTTCTGGCCCTTCTTTGGACACTGTGTTAACTAACCTCCAAATTGTGTATTTTTACTTTTTTATTTTTAAATGAGCTTCAATGCCATACAACACTCATTTCCTAGCCTCCAACTGCTCTTGAACGCTAGTAAAACCAAATGCATGCTTTTCAACCGTTCGCTGCCAGCACCCACCCGCCTAACTAGCATCAATGTCAATGAATAACATTCACACATAGGTGTTGATTTTGTCCAGATGGGAAAGAGCAGTGTGGAGTGCAATAGAGACTGCATTATCTGTGGATCTGTTGGGGTGGTATGCAAATTGGAGTGGGTCTAGGGTTTCTGGGATGATGGTGTTGATGTGAGCCATGACCAGCCTTTCAAAGCACTTCATGGCTGCAGACGTGAGTGCCACTGGTCGGTAGTCGTTTAGGCAGGTTACCTTAGTGTTCTTGGCCACAGACACTATGGTGGTCTGCTTAAAACATGTTGGTATTACAGACTCGGACAAGGAGAGTTTGAAAATGTCAGTGAAGACACTTGCTAGTGGGTCAGCGCATGCTCACAGTACACGTCCTGGTAATCTGTCTGTGTTTCGGCTGTGTTTCCTTTGTAGTCTGTAATGGTTTGCAAGCCCTGCCACATCCGACGAGCGTCAGAGCCGGTGTAGTACAACTCGATCTTAGTCCTGTATTGACGCTTTGCCTGTTTGTTGGTGCGTTGGAGGGCATAGCGGGATTTCTTATAAGCTTCCGGGCTCCTTGAAAGCGGCAGCTCTAGCTTTTAGCTCAGTGCGGGTGTTGCCTGTAATCCATGGCTTCTGGTTGGGGTATGTACGTACAGTCACTGTGTGGAGGACGTCATAGATGCACTTATGGATGAAGCCAATGACAGATGTGGTGGTATACTTCTCAATGCCATTGGAAGAATCCAGGAACATATTCCAGTCTGTGATAGCAAAACAGTCCTGCAGTTTAGCATCTGTTTCATCTGACCACTTTGTTATTGATCTAGTCACTGGTGCTTCCTGCTTTAATTTTTTAGCTTGTAAGCAGGAATGAGGAGGAAATAATTATGGTCAGATTTGCCAAATGGAGGGCAAGGGAGAGGTTTGTATGCATCTCTGTGTGTGGAGTATAGGTTGTCCATAGTTATTTTCCCCTCTGGTTGCACATTTAACATGTTGATAGAAATGAGGTAAAGCTGATTTAAGTTTCCCTGCATTATTAAAGTCCCCGGCTACTAGGAGCGTCGCCTACGGGTGAGCATTTTCTTGTTTGCTTTGAGCACAGCTCATTCAATGATGGACTGGCTGTTAACGACCCACATTACCCTAATGGTGATGCATCTTTACACATTTAAGTCAAAATGCCTCAAGTCAATCGCTTGGTCTGACATGTAATACATATAAATACAGTAAAGTACACATACTAAAAGATAAAGAAGTTTTTTTTTTTTTTACAGAACTGCAAACTTCAAGGAGTAGGCCAGGGCATTCAAGTAGTTGGTTTTGACGGTGCCCGCTGATTTAATATGGCTCATTTCACACTGGTTTTTAGAGTCCCACAATAAGAGCTTACACAATCGTATTTGTGTAAATTCTACGTCGTTCTGTTGGTGCCACTGAGTAGGTAGGCTGATACCCCATTTCATGGGATGTACAATCTCTAGTTTAATCTATAAAATGCATATTAGTATGCCCCCAATGCAATTCTAAAGTCTAATACATACAATACACAGTGTGATTTCACCAGTGTTTTCTGTTTATTGACAATTTATTTTATTTCATTTAAATAATGTAACAACATTACACATTTTTTTAATTTGACTTGATTCAACCATTTGTGTCATTTCCAATGGTGGGGGGGGCTTTTATTTTGAAGGCGAAACTCAAATGCCATTATTATGGCTATTTACACACAGGTCCAGTTCGTGTGTGTGTGTGGGGGGGGGGGGGGGGGGGGGGTTGTCTCACCAGACGCAATCTAGCCAGAGTTGTGTAGTAATATTCTCCAAAACATTGATTCCCTTTATGTTAGAGGACATAGGAAGTGTGTTCGGTGTAAAGGTAAGTGTTTCTGGTAACACACCGGTGTCTTTTTGTTCTAATGACTGAGTAACCAACGCGTAGCACCAGCTACACCAAGCGACCGCTAACCTCAGTTAGCAGGCTGATTACTATACCTAACTAGTTGAACATTTTTTTTTAGACAACATTCAGGTATTATAGTAGCGAAGTACTGATTTTAAAACAAACAAACGCTTACTAGTCTAGAAAAGTAAACAACCAATGGACCAGTCGTTTACAATAGAATCAAAGCATTTCATTTCCTAATCGTAATCAACTAGTGAGACCAAAAGATCTGTAAAAGATCAGGCCATTCTCAGCCTGCTGTGTTGGTGGTTTTGTCTTGACACCATGGAGCCACTTAACTGGTTTTATAATTCACCTCTACACACATACTTCCAATCACCAGGAAATTGTGTTTTTTGGGGGTTTTGAAATAGCTTTACTGTTTGAAAGATTGTGTTGGAGCCTCGTTTTTAACGTATAGACTGCTCTACGTGGATGTAGACTGTTTACTCAGAGTACTATAGGCTACCCAACGTAGCTTCGATGCAATAATATAGTTTTTACATTGTGACTCTTTTGGTTTGCGAAAAATGGAGACAGAAAATTACCATATTACAATTTGTCCGGTTTCATAAAAAAAAAAAATGTTTTCTGTCTACAAAGGCAAATCTATAATGAACAAAAAACAGAAACGCAACAACTTTAAAAGAGTTGAGTCAATTTAAATGAATTTATTAGGCCCTAATCTATGGATTTCACATGACTGGGCAGGGGCACAGCCATGGGTGGACCTGGTAGGGCATAGGCCCACCGACTGGGGAGTCAGGCCCAGCCAATCAGAATGAGTTTTTCCTCAAAGGGTTTTATTACAGACCACAATACTCCTCAGTTTCATCAGCTGTCAGTTTTAAAGTTAACAAAACTTCTCCATTTGTCATATCCTGGAAGGTCTGGTGGTGAGTGAGTGAGTGAGTGAGTGAGTGAGTGAGTGTGAGAGAAAGAGAGACCAGTTCTTCCGGAAGGGAAGAGACAGAGCAGTTAATGTTCTGAAACGCAGCGGGACCTCCTACAATTTCATATCACCTCTGACCAGAATATCGACAGCCAATTTCAGGTAATTTCCGGACGATTCTACATGTCGATTCGACAACACCAAACAGCTGATCTGTAACACACCATGGCCAACGGCTACTTCTAGCCGTCGGTCTTTCTGCCATGTTTTCTTAAAGGTTCTGTAGTTCTGCTGCTGAAGGTGGGTCTGGTTGTGGCAGCACGGGGAGGATCAGGTTCCCGAAGGACGAGTCTTGAGTGATGAAGAAACCAGAAGAGTGTGTATGGGCATGCTGTAACAACAACACCACCACAAGGAAGATGAGTTACACAATAATGTACGAGAACAATAACCACGGCAACCAGGGAGCCTTAGTCGGACAGCACAGCAACAAACTTCACTTCCTGTATATACAGAGAGCAGTATGGCTTTGGAGCCACCTATAAGCTACCCAAGGGCCCTGTTAAAAATCCCAGACCTGAAGTGGTTGGATTGGTCTAAGTTACAGTGTGGTCACCTCGCTTACATCCGTCCAATCACTTAGATCTATGCCTACTTAAAACGGAAACAAGGAAGGATGCATTTCTGAAGTTCTACAACGAGGTCAAGACCTTACCTGCAGAGCTGCTTCCTGCTGGGCAGCGATGTGCTGCTGCTCAGTGTGGTCTCTGAAGGCTTTATTCAGAACAGATCTGGAGAGAGGGATGGGGGGGTAGAGGTCAGGGGTCACACGTGTCACTGAATCAAGGTATGCATCCCAAATAGCACCATATTCCCTATATAGTACATGTACTACTTTTGAGTTTTGACCAGCGGCTTATGGGCCCTGGTCTATAGTAGAACACTGGGAGTGGGCCCTGATCTATAGCAGAACACTGGGAGTGGGCCCTGGTCTATAGCAAAACACTGGGAGGTGGGCCCTGGTCTGAAGCAAAACACTGGGAGTGGACCCTGGTCTATAGCAGAACACTGGGAGTGGGCCCTGGTCTATAGTAGAACACTGGGAGTGGGACCTGGTCTATAGCAGAACACTGGGAGTGGTCCCTGATCTATAGCAGAACACTGGGAGTGGGCCCTGGTCTATAGTAGAACACTGGGAGTGGGCCCTGGTCTATAGTAGAACACTGGGAGTGGGACCTGGTCTATAGCAGAACACTGGGAGTGGGCCCTGGTCTATAGAAGAACACTGGCAGTGGGCCCTGGTCAATAGCAGAACAGTGGGAGTGGGCCCTGGTCTAAAGCAGAAAAGTGGGAGTTGGCCGAGGTCTATAGCAGAACAGTGGGAGTGGGCCCTGGTCTATAGCAGAACACTGGGAGTGGGCCCTGGTCTATAGCAGAACACTGGGAGTAGGCCCTGGTCTATAGTAGAACACTGGGAGGTGGGCCCTGGTCTATAGCAGAACACTGGTATCGGGACCTGGTCTATAGCAGAACACTGGGAGTGGGCTCTGGTCTATTGTAGAACACTGGGAGTGGGCCCTGGTCTATAACAGAACACTGGGATTGGGCTCTGGTCTATAGCAGAACACTGGGATTGGGCCCTGGTCAATAGCAGAACACTGGGAGTGGGCCCTGGTCAATAGCAGAACACTGGGAGTGGGCCCTGGTCAATAGCAGAACACTGGGAGTGGGCCCTGGTCTATAGTAGAACACTGGGAGTGGGCCCTGGTCTATAGTAGATTACTGGGTAGTGGGCCCTGGTCTATAGCAGAACACTGGCAGTGGGCCCTGGTCTATAGTAGAACACTGGGAATGGGCCCTGGTCTATAGTAGAACACTGGGAGTGGGCCCTGGTCTATAGTAGATTACTGGGAAGAGGGCCCTGGTCTATAGTAGAACACTGATAGTGGGCCCTGGTCTATAGCAGAACACTGGGAGTGGGCCCTGGTCTATAGCAGAACACTGGGAGGTGGGCCCTGGTCTATAGCAAAACACTGGGAGGTGGGCCCTGGTCTAAAGCAAAACACTGGGAGTGGACCCTGGTCTATAGCAGAACACTGGGAGTGGGCCTTGGTCTATATCAGAACACTGGGAGTGGGACCTGGTCTATATCAGAACACTGGGAGTGGGCCCTGGTCTATAGCAGAACACTGGGAGTGGGCCCTGATCTATAGTAGAACACTGGGAGAGGGCCCTGGTCTATAGTAGAACACTGGGAGTGGGCCCTGGTCTATAGTAGAACACTGGCAGTGGGCCCTGGTCTATTGCAGAACACTGGGAGTGGGCCCTGGTCTATAGCAGAACACTGGGAGTGGGCCCTGATCTATGGTAGAACACTGGGAGTGGGACCTGGTCTATAGCAGAACACTGGGAGTGGGCCCTGGTCTATAGCAGAACACTGGCAGTGGGCCCTGGTCTATAGTAGAACACTGGGAGTGGGCCCTGGTCTATAGTAGAACACTGGCAGTGGGCCCTGGTCTATAGCAGAACACTGGGAGTGGGCCCTGGTCTATAGCAGAACACTGGGAGTGGGCCCTGGTCTATAGCAGAACACTGGGAGTGGGCCCTGGTCTATAGCAGAACACTGGGAGTGGGCCCTGGTCTAAAGCAAAACACGGGGAGTGGACCCTGGTCTATAGCAGAACACTGGGAGTGGGCCCTGGTCTATAGTAGAACACTGAGAGTGGGACCTGGTCTATAGCAGAACACTGGGAGTGGGCCCTGATCTATAGTAGAACACTGGGAGTGGGCCCTGGTCTATAGCTGAACACTGGGAGTGGGCCCTGGTCTATAGAATAACACTGGCAGTGGGCCCTGGTCAATAGCAGAACAGTGGGAGTGGGCCCTGCTCTAAAGCAGAACAGTGGGAGTGGGCCCTGGTCTATAGCAGAACAGTGGGAGTGGGCCCTGGTCTATAGTAGAACACTGGGAGTGGGCCCTGGTCTATAGTAGAACACTGGGATCGGGACCTGGTCTATAGCAGAACACTGGGAGTGGGCCCTGGTCTATAGAAGAACACTGGCAGTGGGCCCTGGTCAATAGCAGAACAGTGGGAGTGGGCCCTGGTCTATAGCAGAACAGTTGGAGTGGGCCCTGGTCTATAGCAGAACACTGGGAGTGGGCCCTGGTCTATAGTAGAACACTGGGAGTGGGCCCTGGTCTATAGCAGAACACTGGGAGTGGGCCCTGGTCTATAGCAGAACATTGGGAGGTGGGCCCTGGTCTATAGCAAAACACTGGGAGGTGGGCCCTGGTCTAAAGCAAAACACTGGGAGTGGACCCTGGTCTATAGCAGAACACTGGGAGTGGGCCCTGGTCTATAGCAGAACACTGGGAGTGGGACCTGGTCTATAGCAGAACACTGGGAGTGGGCCCTGGTCTATAGCAGAACACTGGGAGTGGGCCCTGGTCTATAGCAGACCACTGGGAGTGGGCCCTGGTCTATAGCAGAACACTGGGAGTGGGCCCTGGTCTATAGCAGAACACTGGGAGTGGGCCCTGGTCTATAGCAGAACACTGGGAGTGGGCCCTGGTCTATAGTAGAACACTGGCAGTGGGCCCTGGTCAATAGCAGAACACTGGGAATGGGCCCTGGTCTATAGTAGAACACTGGGAGTGGGCCCTGGTCTATAGTAGAACACTGGTAGTGGGCCCTGGTCTATAGCAGAACACTGGGAGTGGGCCCTGGTCTATAGCAGAACATTGGGAGGTGGGCCCTGGTCTATAGCAAAACACTGGGAGGTGGGCCCTGGTCTAAAGCAAAACACTGGGAGTGGACCCTGTTCTATAGCAGAACACTGGGAGAACACTGGGAGTGGGCCAAGATCTATAGTAGAACACTGGGAGAGGGCCCTGGTCTATAGTAGAACACTGGGAGTGGGCCCTGGTCTATAGCAGAACACTGGCAGTGGGCCCTGGTCTATAGCAGAACACTGGGAGTGGGCTCTGCTCTGTAGTAGAACACTGGCAGTGGGCCCTGGTCAATAGCAGAACACTCGGAGTGGGCCCTGGTCTATAGCAGAACACTGGGAGTGGGCCCTGGTCTATAGCAGAACACTGGGAGTGGGCCCTGGTCAATAGCAGAACACTGGGATTGGGCTCTGGTCTAAAGCAGAACACTGGGCGTGGGCCCTGGTCTATAGCAGAACACTGGGAGTAGGCCCTGGTCTATAGTAGAACACTGGGAGGTGGGCCCTGGTCTATAGCAGAACACTGGTATCGGGACCTGGTCTATAGCAGAACACTGGGAGTGGGCTCTGGTCTATTGTAGAACACTGGGAGTGGGCCCTGGTCTATAACAGAACACTGGGATTGGGCTCTGGTCTATAGCAGAACACTGGGATTGGGCCCTGGTCAATAGCAGAACACTGGGAGTGGGCCCTGGTCTATAGTAGAACACTGGGAGTGTGCCCTGGTCTATAGTAGATTACTGGGTAGTGGGCCCTGGTCTATAGCAGAACACTGGCAGTGGGCCCTGGTCTATAGTAGAACACTGGCAGTGGGCCCTGGTCTATAGCAGAACACTGGGAGTGGGCCCTGGTCTATAGCAGAACACTGGGAGTGGGCCCTGGTCTATAGTAGAACACTGGCAGTGGGCCCTGGTCAATAGCAGAACACTGGGAATGGGCCCTGGTCTATAGAAGAACACTGGGAGTGGGCCCTGGTCTATAGTAGAACACTGGTAGTGGGCCCTGGTCTATAGCAGAACACTGGGAGTGGGCCCTGGTCTATAGCAGAACATTGGGAGGTGGGCCCTGGTCTATAGCAAAACACTGGGAGTGGGCCCTGGTCTAAAGCAAAACACTGGGAGTGGACCCTGGTCTATAGCAGAACACTAGGAGTGGGCCCTGGTCTATAGCAGAACACTGGGAGTGGGACCTGGTCTATAGCAGAACACTGGGAGTAGGCCCTGGTTTATAGTAGAACACTGGGAGGTGGGCCCTGGTCTATAGCAGAACACTGGTATCGGGACCTGGTCTATTGTAGAACACTGGGAGTGGGCCCTGGTCAATAGCAGAACACTGGGAATGGGCCCTGGTCTATAGTAGAACACTGGGAGTGGGCCCTGGTCTATAGTAGAACACTGGTAGTGGGCCCTGGTCTATAGCAGAACACTGGGAGTGGGCCCTGGTCTATAGCAGAACATTGGGAGGTGGGCCCTGGTCTATAGCAAAACACTGGGAGGTGGGCCCTGGTCTAAAGCAAAACACTGGGAGTGGACCCTGGTCTATAGCAGAACACTGGGAGTGGGCCCTGGTCTATAGCAGAACACTGGGAGTGGGCCCTGGTCTATAGCAGAACACTGGGAGTAGGCCCTGGTCTATAGCAGAACACTGGGAGTGGGCCCTGATCTATAGTAGAACACTGGGAGAGGGCCCTGGTCTATAGTAGAACACTGGGAGTGGGCCCTGGTCTATAGCAGAACACTGGCAGTGGGCCCTATTCTATAGCAGAACACTGGGAGTGGGCCCTGGTCTATAGAAAAACACTGGGAGGTGGGCCCTGGTCTAAAGCAAAACACTGGAAGTGGACCCTGGTCTATAGCAGAACACTGGGAGTGGACCCTGGTCTATAGCAGAACACTGGGAGTGGGCCCTGGTCTATAGCAGAACACTGGGAGTGGGACCTGGTCTATAGCAGAACACTGGGAGTGGGACCTGGTCTATAGCAGAACACTGGGAATGGGATCTGGTCTATAGCAGAACACTGGGAGTGGGACCTGGTCTATAGCAGAACACTGGGAGTGGGCCCTGGTCTATAGCAGAACACTGGGAGGTGGGCCCTGGTCAATAGCAGAACAGTGGGAGTGGGCCCTGGTCAATAGCAGAACAGTGGGAGTGGGCCCTGGTCTATAGCAGAACAGTGGGAGTGGGCCCTGGTCTATAGCAGAACACGGAGTGGGCCCTGGTCTATAGCAGAACACTGGGAGTGGGCCCTGGTCTATAGCAGAACACTGGGAGTGGGCCCTGGTCTATAGTAGAACACTGGGAGTGGGCCCTGGTCTATAGTAGAACACTGGCAGTGGGCCCTGGTTTATAGCAGAACAGTGGGAGCGGGCCCTGGTCTATAGCAAAAAACTGGGAGTGGACCCTGGTCTATAGCAGAACACTGGGAGTGGGACCTGGTCTATAGCAGAACACTGGGAGTGGGCCCTGGTCTATAGCAGAACACTGGGAGTGGGCCCTGGTCTATAGCAGAACACTGGGATTGGGCTCTGGTCTATAGTAGAACACTGGGAGGTGGGCCCTGGTCAATAGCAGAACAGTGGGAGTGGGACCTGGTCTATAGTAGAACACTTGGAGATGGGCCCTTGTCTATTGTAGAACACTGGGAGTGGGCCCTGGTCTATAGCAGAACACTGGGAGTGGGCCCTGGTCTATAGCAGAACACTGGGAGTTGGCTCTGGTCTGTAGTAGAACACTGGAAGTGGGCCCTGGTCAATAGCAGAACACTGGGAGTGGGCCCTGGTCTATAGCAGAACACTGGCAGTGGATCCTGGTTTATAGCAGAACAGTGGGAGCGGGCCCTGGTCTATAGCAAAAAACTGGGAGTGGACCCTGGTCTATAGCAGAACACTGGGAATGGGACCTGGTCTATAGCAGAACACTGGGAGTGGGCCCTGGTCTATAGCAGAACACTGGGAGTGAGCCCTGGTCTATAGCAGAACACTGGCAGTGGGCTCTGGTCAATAGCAGAACACTGGGAGTGGGCCCTAGTCTATAGCAGAACACTGGGAGTGGGCCCTGCTCAATAGCAGAACACTGGGAGTGGGCCCTGGTCTAAAGCAAAACACTGGAAGTGGACACTGGTCTATAGCAGAACACTGGGAGTGGGCCCTGGTCTATAGCAGAACACTGGGAGTGGGACCTGGTCTATAGCAGAACACTGGGATTGGGCCCTGGTCAATAGCAGAACACTGGGAGTGGGCCCTGGTCTATAGTAGAACACTGGGAGTGTGCCCTGGTCTATAGTAGATTACTGGGTAGTGGGCCCTGGTCTATAGCAGAACACTGGCAGTGGGCCCTGGTCTATAGTAGAACACTGGCAGTGGGCCCTGGTCTATAGCAGAACACTGGGAGTGGGCCCTGGTCTATAGCAGAACACTGGGAGTGGGCCCTGGTCTATAGTAGAACACTGGCAGTGGGCCCTGGTCAATAGCAGAACACTGGGAATGGGCCCTGGTCTATAGAAGAACACTGGGAGTGGGCCCTGGTCTATAGTAGAACACTGGTAGTGGGCCCTGGTCTATAGCAGAACACTGGGAGTGGGCCCTGGTCTATAGCAGAACATTGGGAGGTGGGCCCTGGTC
Organism: Oncorhynchus clarkii lewisi; assembly: GCF_045791955.1. Taxonomy (NCBI): domain Eukaryota; kingdom Metazoa; phylum Chordata; class Actinopteri; order Salmoniformes; family Salmonidae; genus Oncorhynchus; species Oncorhynchus clarkii. The sequence continues at coordinate 3,729,474 of NC_092158.1, read as the reverse complement.
TATAGCAAAACACTGGGAGTGGGCCCTGGTCTAAAGCAAAACACTGGGAGTGGACCCTGGTCTATAGCAGAACACTAGGAGTGGGCCCTGGTCTATAGCAGAACACTGGGAGTGGGACCTGGTCTATAGCAGAACACTGGGAGTAGGCCCTGGTCTATAGTAGAACACTGGGAGGTGGGCCCTGGTCTATAGCAGAACACTGGTATCGGGACCTGGTCTATTGTAGAACACTGGGAGTGGGCCCTGGTCAATAGCAGAACACTGGGAATGGGCCCTGGTCTATAGTAGAACACTGGGAGTGGGCCCTGGTCTATAGTAGAACACTGGTAGTGGGCCCTGGTCTATAGCAGAACACTGGGAGTGGGCCCTGGTCTATAGCAGAACATTGGGAGGTGGGCCCTGGTCTATAGCAAAACACTGGGAGGTGGGCCCTGGTCTAAAGCAAAACACTGGGAGTGGACCCTGGTCTATAGCAGAACACTGGGAGTGGGCCCTGGTCTATAGCAGAACACTGGGAGTGGGCCCTGGTCTATAGCAGAACACTGGGAGAGGGCCCTGGTCTATATTAGAACACTGGGAGTGGGCCCTGGTCTATAGCAGAACACTGGCAGTGGGCCCTATTCTATAGCAGAACACTGGGAGTGGGCCCTGGTCTATAGAAAAACACTGGGAGGTGGGCCCTGGTCTAAAGCAAAACACTGGAAGTGGACCCTGGTCTATAGCAGAACACTGGGAGTGGACCCTGGTCTATAGCAGAACACTGGGAGTGGGCCCTGGTCTATAGCAGAACACTGGGAGTGGGACCTGGTCTATAGCAGAACACTGGGAGTGGGACCTGGTCTATAGCAGAACACTGGGAATGGGATCTGGTCTATAGCAGAACACTGGGAGTGGGACCTGGTCTATAGCAGAACACTGGGAGTGGGCCCTGGTCTATAGCAGAACACTGGGAGGTGGGCCCTGGTCAATAGCAGAACAGTGGGAGTGGGCCCTGGTCAATAGCAGAACAGTGGGAGTGGGCCCTGGTCTATAGCAGAACAGTGGGAGTGGGCCCTGGTCTATAGCAGAACACGGAGTGGGCCCTGGTCTATAGCAGAACACTGGGAGTGGGCCCTGGTCTATAGCAGAACACTGGGAGTGGGCCCTGGTCTATAGTAGAACACTGGGAGTGGGCCCTGGTCTATAGTAGAACACTGGCAGTGGGCCCTGGTTTATAGCAGAACAGTGGGAGCGGGCCCTGGTCTATAGCAAAAAACTGGGAGTGGACCCTGGTCTATAGCAGAACACTGGGAGTGGGACCTGGTCTATAGCAGAACACTGGGAGTGGGCCCTGGTCTATAGCAGAACACTGGGAGTGGGCCCTGGTCTATAGCAGAACACTGGGATTGGGCTCTGGTCTATAGTAGAACACTGGGAGGTGGGCCCTGGTCAATAGCAGAACAGTGGGAGTGGGACCTGGTCTATAGTAGAACACTTGGAGATGGGCCCTTGTCTATTGTAGAACACTGGGAGTGGGCCCTGGTCTATAGCAGAACACTGGGAGTGGGCCCTGGTCTATAGCAGAACACTGGGAGTTGGATCTGGTCTGTAGTAGAACACTGGAAGTGGGCCCTGGTCAATAGCAGAACACTGGGAGTGGGCCCTGGTCTATAGCAGAACACTGGCAGTGGATCCTGGTTTATAGCAGAACAGTGGGAGCGGGCCCTGGTCTATAGCAAAAAACTGGGAGTGGACCCTGGTCTATAGCAGAACACTGGGAATGGGACCTGGTCTATAGCAGAACACTGGGAGTGGGCCCTGGTCTATAGCAGAACACTGGGAGTGAGCCCTGGTCTATAGCAGAACACTGGCAGTGGGCTCTGGTCAATAGCAGAACACTGGGAGTGGGCCCTAGTCTATAGCAGAACACTGGGAGTGGGCCCTGCTCAATAGCAGAACACTGGGAGTGGGCCCTGGTCTAAAGCAAAACACTGGAAGTGGACACTGGTCTATAGCAGAACACTGGGAGTGGGCCCTGGTCTATAGCAGAACACTGGGAGTGGGACCTGGTCTATAGCAGAACACTGGGAGTGGGACCTGGTCTATAGCAGAACACTGGGAGGTGGGCCCTGGTCAATAGCAGAACAGTGGGAGTGGGCCCTGGTCAATAGCAGAACAGTGGGAGTGGGCCCTGGTCTATAGCAGAACAGTGGGAGCGGGCCCTGGTCTATAGCAGAACACGGAGTGGGCCCTGGTCTATAGCAGAACACTGGGAGTGGGCCCTGGTCTATAGCAGAACACTGGGATTGGGCTCTGGTCTATAGCAGAACACTGGGATTGGGCTCTGGTCTATTGCAGAACACTGGCAGTGGGCCCTGGTCTATAGCAGAACAGTGGGAGTGGGCCCTGGTCTATAGCAGAACACTGGGAGTGGGCCCTGGTCTATAGTAGAGCATTGGGAGTGGGCCCTGGTCTATAGCAGAACACTGGGAGTGGGCCCTGGTCAATAGCAGAACAGTGGGAGTGGGCCCTGGTCTATAGCAGAACACTGGGAGTGGGCCCTGGTCTACAGTAGAACACTGGGAGGTGGGCCCTGGTCAATAGCAGAACAGTGGGAGTGGGCCCTGGTCTATAGTAGAACACTTGGAGATGGGCCCTTGTCTATTGTAGAACACTGGGAGTGGGCCCTGGTCTATAGCAGAACACTGGGTGTGGGCCCTGGACTATAGCAGAACACTGGGAGTGTGCTCTGGTCTGTAGTAGAACACTGGCAGTGGGCCCTGGTCAATAGCAGAACACTGGGAGTGGGACCTGGTCTATAGCAGAACACTGGCAGTGGGCCCTGGTTTATAGCAGAACAGTAGGAGCGGGCCCTGGTCTATAGCAAAAAACTGGGAGTGGACCCTGGTCTATAGCAGAACACTGGGAGTGGGACCTGGTCTATTGCAGAACACTGGGAGTGGGCCCTGGTCTATAGCAGAACACTGGGAGTGGGCCCTGGTCTATAGCAGAACACTGGGATTGGGCTCTGGTCAATAGCAGAACACTGGGAGTGGGCCCTAGTCTATAGTAGAACACTGGGAGTGGGCCCTGGTCAATAGCAGAACACTGGGAGTAGGCCCTGGTCTATAGCAGAACACTGGGATTGGGCTCTGGTCTATAGCAGAACACTGGGATTGGGCTCTGGTCTATAGCAGAACACTGGCAGTGGGCCCTGGTCAATAGCAGAACAGTGGGAGTGGGCCCTGGTCTATAGCAGAACACTGGGAGTGGGCCCTGGTCTATAGTAGAACATTGGGAGTGGGCCCTGGTCTATAGCAGAACACTGGGAGTGGGCCCTGGTCTATAGCAGAACACTGGGATTGGGCTCTGGTCAATAGCAGAACACTGGGAGTGGGCCCTAGTCTATAGTAGAACACTGGGTGTGGGCCCTGGTCTATAGCAAAAAACTGGGAGGTGGGCCCTGGTCAAAAGCAAAACACTGGGAGTGGACCCTGGTCTATAGCAGAACACTGGGAGTGGGACCTGGTCTATAGCAGAACACTGGGAGTGGGCCCTGGTCTATAGCAGAACAATGGGAGTGGGCCCTGGTCTATAGCAGAACACTGGGAGTGGGCCCTGGTCTATAGTAGAACACTTGGAGATGGGCCCTTGTCTATTGTAGAACACTGGGAGTGGGCCCTGGTCTATAGCAGAACACTGGGAGTGGGCCCTGGTCTATAGCAGAACACTGGGATTGGGCCCTGGTCAATAGCAGAACACTGGGAGTGGGCCGTGGTCTATAGCAAAACACTGGGAGGTGGGCCCTGGTCTAAAGTAAAACACTGGGAGGTGGGGCCCTGGTCAATAGCAGAACAGTGGGAGTGGGCCCTGGTCAATAGCAGAACAGTGGGAGTGGGCCCTGGTCTATAGCAGAACACTGGGAGTGGGCCCTGGTCTATAGCAGAACACTGGGAGTGGGCCCTGGTCAATAGCAGAACACTGGGATTGGGCTCTGGTCTAAAGCAGAACACTGGGCGTGGGCCCTGGTCTATAGCAGAACACTTGGAGTAGGCCCTGGTCTATAGTAGAACACTGGGAGGTGGGCCCTGGTCTATAGCAGAACACTGGTATCGGGACCTGGTCTATAGCAGAACACTGGGAGTGGGATCTGGTCTATTGTAGAACACTGGGAGTGGGCCCTGGTCTATAGTAGAACACTGGCAGTGGGCCCTGGTCTATAGCAGAACACTGGGAGTGGGCCCTGGTCTATAGCAGAACACTGGGAGTGGGCCCTGGTCTATAGTAGAACACTGGCATTGGGCCCTGGTCAATAGCAGAACACTGGGAATGGGCCCTGGTCTATAGTAGAACACTGGGAGTGGGCCCTGGTCTATAGTAGAACACTGGTAGTGGGCCCTGGTCTATAGCAGAACACTGGGAGTGGGCCCTGGTCTATAGCAGAACATTGGGAGGTGGGCCCTGGTCTATAGCAAAACACTGGGAGGTGGGCCCTGGTCTAAAGCAAAACACTGGGAGTGGACCCTGGTCTATAGCAGAACACTGGGAGTGGGCCCTGGTCTATAGCAGAACACTGGGAGTGGGACCTGGTCTATAGCAGAACACTGGGAGTAGGCCCTGGTCTATAGTAGAACACTGGGAGGTGGGCCCTGGTCTATAGCAGAACACTGGTATCGGGACCTGGTCTATAGCAGAACACTGGGAGTGGGCTCTGGTCTATTGTAGAACACTGGGAGTGGGCCCTGGTCAATAGCAGAACACTGGGAATGGGCCCTGGTCTATAGTAGAACACTGGGAGTGGGCCCTGGTCTATAGTAGAACACTGGTAGTGGGCCCAGGTCTATAGCAGAACACTGGGAGTGGGCCCTGGTCTATAGCAGAACATTGGGAGGTGGGCCCTGGTCTATAGCAAAACACTGGGAGGTGGGCCCTGGTCTAAAGCAAAACACTGGGAGTGGACCCTGGTCTATAGCAGAACACTGGGAGTGGGCCCTGGTCTATAGCAGAACACTGGGAGTGGGACCTGGTCTATAGCAGAACACTGGGAGTAGGCCCTGGTCTATAGCAGAACACTGGGAGTGGGCCCTGATCTATAGTAGAACACTGGGAGAGGGCCCTGGTCTATAGTAGAACACTGGGAGTGGGCCCTGGTCTATAGCAGAACACTGGCAGTGGGCCCTGGTCTATAGCAGAACACTGGGAGTGGGCCCTGGTCTATAGCAGATCACTGGGAGTGGGCTCTGGTCTGTAGTAGAACACTGGCAGTGGGCCCTGGTCAATAGCAGAACACTGGGAGTGGGCCCTGGTCTATAGCAGAACACTGGGAGTGGGCCCTGGTCTATAGCAGAACACTGGGAGTGGGCCCTGGTCAATAGCAGAACACTGGGATTGGGCTCTGGTCTATAGCAGAACACTTGCAGTGGGCCCTGGTCTATAGCAGAACACTGGGAGTGGGCCCTGGTCTATAGCAGAACACTGGGAGTGGGCCCTGGTCTATAGCAGAACACTGGGAGTGGGCCCTGGTCTATAGCAGAACACTGGGAGTGGGCCCTGGTCAAAAGTAGAACACTGGCAGTGGGCCCTGGTCTATAACAGAACACTGGGAGTGGGCCCTGGTCTATAGCAGAACACTGGGAGTGGGCCCTGGTCAAAAGTAGAACACTGGCAGTGGGCCCTGGTCTATAGCAGAACACTGGCAGTGGGCCCTGGTCTATAGCAGAACACTGGCAGTGGGCCCTGGTCAGTAGCAGAACACTGGGAGTGGGCCCTGGTCTATAGTAGAACACTGGGAGGTGGGCCCTGGTCTATAGCAGAACACTGGGACTGGGCCCTGGTCTTTAGCAGAACACTGGGAGTGGGCTCTGGTCTATTGTAAAACGCTGGGAGTGGGCCCTGGTCTATAGCAGATCACTTGGAGTGGGCCCTGGTCTATAGCAGAACACTGGCAGTGGGCCCTGGTCTATAGTAGAACACTGGGAGTGGGCCCTGGTCTATAGCAGAACACTGGCAGTGGGCCCTGGTCTATAGCAGAACACTGGGAGTGGGCCCTGGTCTATAGCAGAACACTGGGAGTGGGCCCTGGTCAAAAGTATAACACTGGCAGTGGGCCCTGGTCTATAGTAGAACACTGGAAGATGGGCCCTTGTCTATTGTAGAACACTGGGAGTGGGCCCTGGTCTATAGCAGAACACTGGGAGGTGGGCCCTGGTCTATAGCAGAACACTGGGAGTGGGCCCTGGTCTATAGTAGAACACTGGGAGTGGGCCCTGGTCTATAGTAGAACACTGGGAGTGGGCCCTGGTCAAAAGTAGAACACTGGCAGTGGGCCCTGGTCTATAGCAGAACACTGGCAGTGGGCCCTGGTCTATAGTAGAACACTGGGAGTGGGCCCTGGTCTATAGCAGAACACTGGCAGTGGGCCCTGGTCTATAGTAGAACACTGGGAGGTGGGCCCTGGTCTATAGCAGAACACTGGTATCGGGACCTGGTCTATTGTAGAACACTGGGAGTGGGCCCTGGTCAATAGCAGAACACTGGGAGTAGGCCCTGGTCTATAGTAGAACACTGGGAGGTGGGCCCTGGTCTATAGCAGAACACTGGTATCGGGACCTGGTCTATTGTAGAACACTGGGAGTGGGCCCTGGTCAATAGCAGAACACTGGGAGTGGGCCCTGGTCTATAGCAGAACACTGGGAGTAGGCCCTGGTCTATAGTAGAACAATGGGAGGTGGGCCCTGGTCTATAGCAGAACACTGGTATCGGGACCTGGTCTATTGTAGAACACTGGGAGTGGGCCCTGGTCAATAGCAGAACACTGCGAATGGGCCCTGGTCTATAGTAGAACACTGGGAGTGGGCCCTGGTCTATAGTAGAACACTGGTAGTGGGCCCTGGTCTATAGCAGAACACTGGGAGTGGGCCCTGGTCTATAGCAGAACATTGGGAGGTGGGCCCTGGTCTATAGCAAAACACTGGGAGGTGGGCCCTGGTCTAAAGCAAAACACTGGGAGTGGACCCTGGTCTATAGCAGAACACTGGGAGTGGGCCCTGGTCTATAGCAGAACACTGGGAGTGGGCCCTGGTCTATAGCAGAACACTGGGAGTAGGCCCTGGTCTATAGCAGAACACTGGGAGTGGGCCCTGATCTATAGTAGAACACTGGGAGAGGGCCCTGGTCTATAGTAGAACACTGGGAGTGGGCCCTGGTCTATAGCAGAACACTGGCAGTGGGCCCTGGTCTATAGCAGAACACTGGGAGTGGGCCCTGGTCAATAGCAGAACACTGGGATTGGGCTCTGGTCTATAGCAGAACACTGGCAGTGGGCCCTGGTCTATAGCAGAACAGTGGGAGTGGGCCCTGGTCTATAGCAGAACACTGGGAGTGGGCCCTGGTCTATAGCAGAACACTGGGAGTGGGCCCTGGTCTATAGCAGAAAACTGGGATTGGGCCCTGGTCAATAGCAGAACACTGGGAGTGGGCCCTGGTCTATAGAAAAACACTGGGAGGTGGGCCCTGGTCTAAAGCAAAACACTGGAAGTGGACCCTGGTCTATAGCAGAACACTGGGAGTGGACCCTGGTCTATAGCAGAACACTGGGAGTGGGCCCTGGTCTATAGCAGAACACTGGGAGTGGGACCTGGTCTATAGCAGAACACTGGGAGTGGGACCTGGTCTATAGCAGAACACTGGGAATGGGATCTGGTCTATAGCAGAACACTGGGAGTGGGACCTGGTCTATAGCAGAAAACTGGGATTGGGCCCTGGTCAATAGCAGAACACTGGGAGTGGGCCCTGGTCTATAGAAAAACACTGGGAGGTGGGCCCTGGTCTAAAGCAAAACACTGGAAGTGGACCCTGGTCTATAGCAGAACACTGGGAGTGGACCCTGGTCTATAGCAGAACACTGGGAGTGGGCCCTGGTCTATAGCAGAACACTGGGAGTGGGACCTGGTCTGTAGCAGAACACTGGGAGTGGGACCTGGTCTATAGCAGAACACTGGGAATGGGATCTGGTCTATAGCAGAACACTGGGAGTGGGACCTGGTCTATAGCAGAACACTGGGAGTGGGACCTGGTCTATAGCAGAACACTGGGAGTGGGCCCTGGTCTATAGCAGAACACTGGGAGGTGGGCCCTGGTCAATAGCAGAACAGTGGGAGTGGGCCCTGGTCAATAGCAGAACAGTGGGAGTGGGCCCTGGTCTATAGCAGAACAGTGGGAGTGGGCCCTGGTCTATAGCAGAACACGGAGTGGGCCCTGGTCTATAGCAGAACACTGGGAGTGGGCCCTGGTCTATAGCAGAACACTGGGAGTGGGCCCTGGTCTATAGTAGAACACTGGGAGTGGGCCCTGGTCTATAGTAGAACACTGGCAGTGGGCCCTGGTTTATAGCAGAACAGTGGGAGCGGGCCCTAGTCTATAGCAAAAAACTGGGAGTGGACCCTGGTCTATAGCAGAACACTGGGAGTGGGACCTGGTCTATAGCAGAACACTGGGAGTGGGCCCTGGTCTATAGCAGAACACTGGGAGTGGGCCCTGGTCTATAGCAGAACACTGGGATTGGGCTCTGGTCTATAGTAGAACACTGGGAGGTGGGCCCTGGTCAATAGCAGAACAGTGGGAATGGGGCCTGGTCTATAGTAGAACACTTGGAGATGGGCCCTTGTCTATTGTAGAACACTGGGAATGGGCCCTGGTCTATAGTAGAACACTGGGAGTGGGCCCTGGTCTATAGTAGAACACTGGTAGTGGGCCCTGGTCTATAGCAGAACACTGGGAGTGGGCCCTGGTCTATAGCAGAACATTGGGAGGTGGGCCCTGGTCTATAGCAAAACACTGGGAGGTGGGCCCTGGTCTAAAGCAAAACACTGGGAGTGGACCCTGGTCTATAGCAGAACACTGGGAGTGGGACCTGGTCTATAGCAGAACACTGGGAGTAGGCCCTGGTCTATAGCAGAACACTGGGAGTGGGCCCTGATCTATAGTAGAACACTGGGAGAGGGCCCTGGTCTATAGTAGAACACTGGGAGTGGGCCCTGGTCTATAGCAGAACACTGGCAGTGGGCCCTGGTCTATAGCAGAACACTGGGAGTGGGCCCTGGTCTATAGCAGATCACTGGGAGTGGGCTCTGGTCTGTAGTAGAACACTGGCAGTGGGCCCTGGTCAATAGCAGAACACTGGGAGTGGGCCCTGGTCTATAGCAGAACACTGGGAGTGGGCCCTGGTCTATAGCAGAACACTGGGAGTGGGCCCTGGTCAATAGCAGAACACTGGGATTGGGCTCTGGTCTATAGCAGAACACTTGCAGTGGGCCCTGGTCTATAGCAGAACACTGGGAGTGGGCCCTGGTCTATAGCAGAACACTGGGAGTGGGCCCTGGTCTATAGCAGAACACTGGGAGTGGGCCCTGGTCTATAGCAGAACACTGGGAGTGGGCCCTGGTCAAAAGTAGAACACTGGCAGTGGGCCCTGGTCTATAACAGAACACTGGGAGTGGGCCCTGGTCTATAGCAGAACACTGGGAGTGGGCCCTGGTCAAAAGTAGAACACTGGCAGTGGGCCCTGGTCTATAGCAGAACACTGGCAGTGGGCCCTGGTCTATAGCAGAACACTGGCAGTGGGCCCTGGTCAGTAGCAGAACACTGGGAGTGGGCCCTGGTCTATAGTAGAACACTGGGAGGTGGGCCCTGGTCTATAGCAGAACACTGGGACTGGGCCCTGGTCTTTAGCAGAACACTGGGAGTGGGCTCTGGTCTATTGTAAAACGCTGGGAGTGGGCCCTGGTCTATAGCAGATCACTTGGAGTGGGCCCTGGTCTATAGCAGAACACTGGCAGTGGGCCCTGGTCTATAGTAGAACACTGGGAGTGGGCCCTGGTCTATAGCAGAACACTGGCAGTGGGCCCTGGTCTATAGCAGAACACTGGGAGTGGGCCCTGGTCTATAGCAGAACACTGGGAGTGGGCCCTGGTCAAAAGTATAACACTGGCAGTGGGCCCTGGTCTATAGTAGAACACTGGAAGATGGGCCCTTGTCTATTGTAGAACACTGGGAGTGGGCCCTGGTCTATAGCAGAACACTGGGAGGTGGGCCCTGGTCTATAGCAGAACACTGGGAGTGGGCCCTGGTCTATAGTAGAACACTGGGAGTGGGCCCTGGTCTATAGTAGAACACTGGGAGTGGGCCCTGGTCAAAAGTAGAACACTGGCAGTGGGCCCTGGTCTATAGCAGAACACTGGCAGTGGGCCCTGGTCTATAGTAGAACCTGGTTCTATAGTATAACCTGGTCTATTGTAGAACACTGGGAGTGGGCCCTGGTCAATAGCAGAACACTGGGAGTAGGCCCTGGTCTATAGTAGAACACTGGGAGGTGGGCCCTGGTCTATAGCAGAACACTGGTATCGGGACCTGGTCTATTGTAGAACACTGGGAGTGGGCCCTGGTCAATAGCAGAACACTGGGAGTGGGCCCTGGTCTATAGCAGAACACTGGGAGTGGGCCCTGGTCTATAGTAGAACACTGGGAGGTGGGCCCTGGTCTATAGCAGAACACTGGGAATGGGCCCTGGTCTATAGTAGAACACTGGGAGTGGGCCCTGGTCTATAGCAGAACACTGGTATCGGGACCTGGTCTATTGTAGAACACTGGGAGTGGGCCCTGGTCAATAGCAGAACACTGGGAATGGGCCCTGGTCTATAGTAGAACACTGGGAGTGGGCCCTGGTCTATAGTAGAACACTGGTAGTGGGCCCTGGTCTATAGCAGAACACTGGGAGTGGGCCCTGGTCTATAGCAGAACATTGGGAGGTGGGCCCTGGTCTATTCAGAGCTAATCAGGAATGTCACTTCTGGTAGGAGTAGTAGATGGACAGTGAAGACTTGGAACTTTCTTTTGGTTTGAGTTTCACACATTGTGTTTTTTGAGAACACTGGGAGGTGGGCCCTGGTCTAAAGCGAAACACTGGGAGTGGACCCTGGTCTATAGCAGAACACTGGGAGTGGGCCCTGGTCTATAGCAGAACACTGGGAGTGGGCCCTGGTCTATAGCAGAACACTGGGAGTAGGCCCTGGTCTATAGCAGAACACTGGGAGTGGGCCCTGATCTATAGTAGAACACTGGGAGAGGGCCCTGGTATATAGTAGAACACTGGGAGTGGGCCCTGGTCTATAGCAGAACACTGGCAGTGGGCCCTGGTCTATAGCAGAACACTGGGAGTGGGCCCTGGTCAATAGCAGAACACTGGGATTGGGCTCTGGTCTATAGCAGAACACTGGCAGTGGGCCCTGGTCTATAGCAGAACAGTGGGAGTGGGCCCTGGTCTAAAGCAAAACACTGGAAGTGGACCCTGGTCTATAGCAGAACACTGGGAGTGGACCCTGGTCTATAGCAGAACACTGGGAGTGGGCCCTGGTCTATAGCAGAACACTGGGAGTGGGACCTGGTCTATAGCAGAACACTGGGAGTGGGACCTGGTCTATAGCAGAACACTGGGAATGGGATCTGGTCTATAGCAGAACACTGGGAGTGGGACCTGGTCTATAGCAGAACACTGGGAGTGGGCCCTGGTCTATAGCAGAACACTGGGAGGTGGGCCCTGGTCAATAGCAGAACAGTGGGAGTGGGCCCTGGTCAATAGCAGAACAGTGGGAGTGGGCCCTGGTCTATAGCAGAACAGTGGGAGTGGGCCCTGGTCTATAGCAGAACACGGAGTGGGCCCTGGTCTATAGCAGAACACTGGGAGTGGGCCCTGGTCTATAGTAGAACACTGGGAGTGGGCCCTGGTCTATAGTAGAACACTGGCAGTGGGCCCTGGTTTATAGCAGAACAGTGGGAGCGGGCCCTGGTCTATAGCAAAAAACTGGGAGTGGACCCTGGTCTATAGCAGAACACTGGGAGTGGGACCTGGTCTATAGCAGAACACTGGGAGTGGGCCCTGGTCTATAGCAGAACACTGGGAGTGGGCCCTGGTCTATAGCAGAACACTGGGATTGGGCTCTGGTCTATAGTAGAACACTGGGAGGTGGGCCCTGGTCAATAGCAGAACAGTGGGAGTGGGACCTGGTCTATAGTAGAACACTTGGAGATGGGCCCTTGTCTATTGTAGAACACTGGGAGTGGGCCCTGGTCTATAGCAGAACACTGGGAGTGGGCCCTGGTCTATAGCAGAACACTGGGAGTTGGCTCTGGTCTGTAGTAGAACACTGGAAGTGGGCCCTGGTCAATAGCAGAACACTGGGAGTGGGCCCTGGTCTATAGCAGAACACTGGCAGTGGGCCCTGGTTTATAGCAGAACAGTGGGAGCGGGCCCTGGTCTATAGCAAAAAACTGGGAGTGGACCCTGGTCTATAGCAGAACACTGGGAATGGGACCTGGTCTATAGCAGAACACTGGGAGTTGGCCCTGGTCTATAGCAGAACACTGGGAGTGAGCCCTGGTCTATAGCAGAACACTGGCAGTGGGCTCTGGTCAATAGCAGAACACTGGGAGTGGGCCCTAGTCTATAGCAGAACACTGGGAGTGGGCCCTGGTCAATAGCAGAACACTGGGAGTGGGCCCTGGTCTAAAGCAAAACACTGGAAGTGGACACTGGTCTATAGCAGAACACTGGGAGTGGGCCCTGGTCTATAGCAGAACACTGGGAGTGGGACCTGGTCTATAGCAGAACACTGGGAGTGGGACCTGGTCTATAGCAGAACACTGGGAGGTGGGCCCTGGTCAATAGCAGAACAGTGGGAGTGGGCCCTGGTCAATAGCAGAACAGTGGGAGTGGGCCCTGGTCTATAGCAGAACAGTGGGAGCGGGGCCTGGTCTATAGCAGAACACGGAGTGGGCCCTGGTCTATAGCAGAACAGTGGGAGTGGGCCCTGGTCAATAGCAGAACAGTGGGAGTGGGCCCTGGTCTATAGCAGAACAGTGGGAGCGGGCCCTGGTCTATAGCAGAACACGGAGTGGGCCCTGGTCTATAGCAGAACACTGGGAGTGGGCCCTGGTCTATAGCAGAACACTGGGATTGGGCTCTGGTCTATAGCAGAACACTGGGATTGGGCTCTGGTCTATAGCAGAACACTGGCAGTGGGCCCTGGTCTATAGCAGAACAGTGGGAGTGGGCCCTGGTCTATAGCAGAACACTGGGAGTGGGCCCTGGTCTATAGTAGAACATTGGGAGTGGGCCCTGGTCTATAGCAGAACACTGGGAGTGGGCCCTGGTCAATAGCAGAACAGTGGGAGTGGGCCCTGGTCTATAGCAGAACACTGGGAGTGGGCCCTGGTCTATAGTAGAACACTGGGAGGTGGGCCCTGGTCAATAGCAGAACAGTGGGAGTGGGCCCTGGTCTATAGTAGAACACTTGGAGATGGGCCCTTGTCTATTGTAGAACACTGGGAGTGGGCCCTGGTCTATAGCAGAACACTGGGAGTGGGCCCTGGACTATAGCAGAACACTGGGAGTGTGCTCTGGTCTGTAGTAGAACACTGGCAGTGGGCCCTGGTCAATAGCAGAACACTGGGAGTGGGCCCTGGTCTATAGCAGAACACTGGCAGTGGGCCCTGGTTTATAGCAGAACACTGGGAGTGGGCCCTGGTCTATAGCAGAACACTGGGATTGGGCTCTGGTCTATAGCAGAACACTGGGAGTGGGACCTGGTCTATAGCAGAACACTGGGAGTGGGCCCTGGTCTATAGCAGAACACTGGGAGTGGGCCCTGGTCTATAGCAGAACACTGGGATTGGGCTCTGGTCAATAGCAGAACACTGGGAGTGGGCCCTAGTCTATAGTAGAACACTGGGAGTGGGCCCTGGTCAATAGCAGAACACTGGGAGTAGGCCCTGGTCTATAGCAGAACACTGGGATTGGGCTCTGGTCTATAGCAGAACACTGGGATTGGGCTCTGGTCTATAGCAGAACACTGGCAGTGGGCCCTGGTCAATAGCAGAACAGTGGGAGTGGGCCCTGGTCTATAGCAGAACACTGGGAGTGGGCCCTGGTCTATAGTAGAACATTGGGAGTGGGCCCTGGTCTATAGCAGAACACTGGGAGTGGGCCCTGGTCTATAGCAGAACACTGGGATTGGGCTCTGGTCAATAGCAGAACACTGGGAGTGGGCCCTAGTCTATAGTAGAACACTGGGTGTGGGCCCTGGTCTATAGCAAAAAACTGGGAGGTGGGCCCTGGTCAAAAGCAAAACACTGGGAGTGGACCCTGGTCTATAGCAGAACACTGGGAGTGGGACCTGGTCTATAGCAGAACACTGGGAGTGGGCCCTGGTCTATAGCAGAACAATGGGAGTGGGCCCTGGTCTATAGCAGAACACTGGGAGTGGGCCCTGGTCTATAGTAGAACACTTGGAGATGGGCCCTTGTCTATTGTAGAACACTGGGAGTGGGCCCTGGTCTATAGCAGAACACTGGGAGTGGGCCCTGGTCTATAGCAGAACACTGGGATTGGGCCCTGGTCAATAGCAGAACACTGGGAGTGGGCCGTGGTCTATAGCAAAACACTGGGAGGTGGGCCCTGGTCTATAGTAGAACACTGGTAGTGGGCCCTGGTCTATAGCAGAACACTGGGAGTGGGCCCTGGTCTATAGCAGAACATTGGGAGGTGGGCCCTGGTCTATAGCAAAACACTGGGAGGTGGGCCCTGGTCTAAAGCAAAACACTGGGAGTGGACCCTGGTCAATAGCAGAACACTGGGAATGGCCCCTGGTCTATAGTAGAACACTGGGAGTGGGCCCTGGTCTATAGCAGAACACTGGGAGTGGGCCCTGGTCTATAGCAGAACATTGGGAGGTGGGCCCTGGTCTATAGCAAAACACTGGGAGGTGGGCCCTGGTCTAAAGCAAAACACTGGGAGTGGACCCTGGTCTATAGCAGAACACTGGGAGTGGGCCCTGGTCTATAGCAGAACACTGGGAGTGGGCCCTGGTCTATAGCAGAACACTGGGAGTAGGCCCTGGTCTATAGCAGAACACTGGGAGTGGGCCCTGATCTATAGTAGAACACTGGGAGAGGGCCCTGGTATATAGTAGAACACTGGGAGTGGGCCCTGGTCTATAGCAGAACACTGGCAGTGGGCCCTGGTCTATAGCAGAACACTGGGAGTGGGCCCTGGTCAATAGCAGAACACTGGGATTGGGCTCTGGTCTATAGCAGAACACTGGCAGTGGGCCCTGGTCTATAGCAGAACAGTGGGAGTGGGCCCTGGTCTATAGCAGAACACTGGGAGTGGGCCCTGGTCTATAGCAGAACACTGGGAGTGGGCCCTGGTCTATAGCAGAAAACTGGGATTGGGCCCTGGTCAATAGCAGAACACTGGGAGTGGGCCCTGGTCTATAGAAAAACACTGGGAGGTGGGCCCTGGTCTAAAGCAAAACACTGGAAGTGGACCCTGGTCTATAGCAGAACACTGGGAGTGGACCCTGGTCTATAGCAGAACACTGGGAGTGGGCCCTGGTCTATAGCAGAACACTGGGAGTGGGACCTGGTCTATAGCAGAACACTGGGAGTGGGACCTGGTCTATAGCAGAACACTGGGAATGGGATCTGGTCTATAGCAGAACACTGGGAGTGGGACCTGGTCTATAGCAGAACACTGGGAGTGGGCCCTGGTCTATAGCAGAACACTGGGAGGTGGGCCCTGGTCAATAGCAGAACAGTGGGAGTGGGCCCTGGTCAATAGCAGAACAGTGGGAGTGGGCCCTGGTCTATAGCAGAACAGTGGGAGTGGGCCCTGGTCTATAGCAGAACACGGAGTGGGCCCTGGTCTATAGCAGAACACTGGGAGTGGGCCCTGGTCTACAGCAGAACACTGGGAGTGGGCCCTGGTCTATAGTAGAACACTGGGAGTGGGCCCTGGTCTATAGTAGAACACTGGGAGTGGGCCCTGGTCTATAGTAGAACACTGGGAGTGGACCCTGGTCTATAGCAGAACACTGGGAGTGGGACCTGGTCTATAGCAGAACACTGGGAGTGGGCCCTGGTCTATAGCAGAACACTGGGATTGGGCTCTGGTCTATAGCAGAACACTGGGAGGTGGGCCCTGGTCAATAGCAGAACACTGGGAGGTGGGCCCTGGTCAATAGCAGAACAGTGGGAGTGGGACCTGGTCTATAGTAGAACACTTGGAGATGGGCCCTTGTCTATTGTAGAACACTGGGAGTGGGCCCTGGTCTATAGCAGAACACTGGGAGTGGGCCCTGGTCTATAGCAGAACACTGGGAGTTGGCTCTGGTCTGTAGTAGAACACTGGAAGTGGGCCCTGGTCAATAGCAGAACACTGGGAGTGGGCCCTGGTCTATAGCAGAACACTGGCAGTGGGCCCTGGTTTATAGCAGAACAGTGGGAGCGGGCCCTGGTCTATAGCAAAAAACTGGGAGTGGACCCTGGTCTATAGCAGAACACTGGGAATGGGACCTGGTCTATAGCAGAACACTGGGAGTTGGCCCTGGTCTATAGCAGAACACTGGGAGTGAGCCCTGGTCTATAGCAGAACACTGGCAGTGGGCTCTGGTCAATAGCAGACCACTGGGAGTGGGCCCTAGTCTATAGCAGAACACTGGGAGTGGGCCCTGGTCAATAGCAGAACACTGGGAGTGGGCCCTGGTCTAAAGCAAAACACTGGAAGTGGACACTGGTCTATAGCAGAACACTGGGAGTGGGCCCTGGTCTATAGCAGAACACTGGGAGTGGGACCTGGTCTATAGCAGAACACTGGGAGTGGGACCTGGTCTATAGCAGAACACTGGGAGGTGGGCCCTGGTCAATAGCAGAACAGTGGGAGTGGGCCCTGGTCAATAGCAGAACAGTGGGAGTGGGCCCTGGTCTATAGCAGAACAGTGGGAGCGGGCCCTGGTCTATAGCAGAACACGGAGTGGGCCCTGGTCTATAGCAGAACACTGGGAGTGGGCCCTGGTCTATAGCAGAACACTGGGATTGGGCTCTGGTCTATAGCAGAACACTGGGATTGGGCTCTGGTCTATAGCAGAACACTGGCAGTGGGCCCTGGTCTATAGCAGAACAGTGGGAGTGGGCCCTGGTCTATAGCAGAACACTGGGAGTGGGCCCTGGTCTATAGTAGAACACTGGGAGTGGGCCCTGGTCAATAGCAGAACAGTGGGAGTGGGCCCTGGTCTATAGCAGAACACTGGGAGTGGGCCCTGGTCTATAGTAGAACACTGGGAGGTGGGCCCTGGTCAATAGCAGAACAGTGGGAGTGGGCCCTGGTCTATAGTAGAACACTTGGAGATGGGCGATTGTCTATTGTAGAACACTGGGAGTGGGCCCTGGTCTATAGCAGAACACTGGGAGTGGGCCCTGGACTATAGCAGAACACTGGGAGTGTGCTCTGGTCTGTAGTAGAACACTGGCAGTGGGCCCTGGTCAATAGCAGAACACTGGGAGTGGGCCCTGGTCTATAGCAGAACACTGGCAGTGGGCCCTGGTTTATAGCAGAACAGTAGGAGCGGGCCCTGGTCTATAGCAAAAAACTGGGAGTGGACCCTGGTCTATAGCAGAACACTGGGAGTGGGACCTGGTCTATAGCAGAACACTGGGAGTGGGCCCTGGTCTATAGCAGAACACTGGGAGTGGGCCCTGGTCTATAGCAGAACACTGGGATTGGGCTCTGGTCAATAGCAGAACACTGGGAGTGGGCCCTAGTCTATAGTAGAACACTGGGAGTGGGCCCTGGTCAATAGCAGAACACTGGGAGTAGGCCCTGGTCTATAGCAGAACACTGGGATTGGGCTCTGGTCTATAGCAGAACACTGGGATTGGGCTCTGGTCTATAGCAGAACACTGGCAGTGGGCCCTGGTCAATAGCAGAACAGTGGGAGTGGGCCCTGGTCTATAGCAGAACACTGGGAGTGGGCCCTGGTCTATAGTAGAACATTGGGAGTGGGCCCTGGTCTATAGCAGAACACTGGGAGTGGGCCCTGGTCTATAGCAGAACACTGGGATTGGGCTCTGGTCAAAAGCAGAACACTGGGAGTGGGCCCTAGTCTATAGTAGAACACTGGGTGTTGGCCCTGGTCTATAGCAGAACACTGGGAGTGGGCCCTGGTCTATAGTAGAACACTTGGAGATGGGCCCTTGTCTATTGTAGAACACTGGGAGTGGGCCCTGGTCTATAGCAGAACACTGGGAGTGGGCCCTGGTCTATAGCAGAACACTGGGAGTGGGCCCTGGTCTATAGCAGAACACTGGGATTGGGCCCTGGTCAATAGCAGAACACTGGGAGTGGGCCGTGGTCTATAGCAAAACACTGGGAGGTGGGCCCTGGTCTAAAGTAAAACACTGGGAGCTGGGGCCCTGGTCAATAGCAGAACAGTGGGAGTGGGCCCTGGTCAATAGCAGAACAGTGGGAGTGGGCCCTGGTCTATAGCAGAACACTGGGAGTGGGCCCTGGTCTATAGCAGAACACTGGGAGTGGGCCCTGGTCAATAGCAGAACACTGGGATTGGGCTCTGGTCTAAAGCAGAACACTGGGCGTGGGCCCTGGTCTATAGCAGAACACTTGGAGTAGGCCCTGGTCTATAGTAGAACACTGGGAGGTGGGCCCTGGTCTATAGCAGAACACTGGTATCGGGACCTGGTCTATAGCAGAACACTGGGAGTGGGATCTGGTCTATTGTAGAACACTGGGAGTGGGCCCTGGTCTATAGTAGATTACTGGGTAGTGGGCCCTGGTCTATAGTAGAACACTGGCAGTGGGCCCTGGTCTATAGCAGAACACTGGGAGTGGGCCCTGGTCTATAGCAGAACACTGGGAGTGGGCCCTGGTCTATAGTAGAACACTGGGAGTGGGCCCTGGTCTATAGCAGAACACTGGGAGTGGGCCCTGGTCTATAGCAGAACATTGGGAGGTGGGCCCTGGTCTATAGCAAAACACTGGGAGGTGGGCCCTGGTCTAAAGCAAAACACTGGGAGTGGACCCTGGTCTATAGCAGAACACTGGGAGTGGGCCCTGGTCTATAGCAGAACACTGGGAGTGGGACCTGGTCTATAGCAGAACACTGGGAGTAGGCCCTGGTCTATAGTAGAACACTGGGAGGTGGGCCCTGGTCTATAGCAGAACACTGGTATCGGGACCTGGTCTATAGCAGAACACTGGGAGTGGGCTCTGGTCTATTGTAGAACACTGGGAGTGGGCCCTGGTCAATAGCAGAACACTGGTAGTGGGCCCTGGTCTATAGCAGAACACTGGGAGTGGGCCCTGGTCTATAGCAGAACATTGGGAGGTGGGCCCTGGTCTATAGCAAAACACTGGGAGGTGGGCCCTGGTCTAAAGCAAACACTGGGAGTGGACCCTGGTCTATAGCAGAACACTGGGAGTGGGCCCTGGTCTATAGCAGAACACTGGGAGTGGGACCTGGTCTATAGCAGAACACTGGGAGTAGGCCCTGGTCTATAGCAGAACACTGGGAGTGGGCCCTGATCTATAGTAGAACACTGGGAGAGGGCCCTGGTCTATAGTAGAACACTGGGAGTGGGCCCTGGTCTATAGCAGAACACTGGCAGTGGGCCCTGGTCTATAGCAGAACACTGGGAGTGGGCCCTGGTCTATAGCAGATCACTGGGAGTGGGCTCTGGTCTGTAGTAGAACACTGGCAGTGGGCCCTGGTCAATAGCAGAACACTGGGAGTGGGCCCTGGTCTATAGCAGAACACTGGGAGTGGGCCCTGGTCTATAGCAGAACACTGGGAGTGGGCCCTGGTCAATAGCAGAACACTGGGATTGGGCTCTGGTCTATAGCAGAACACTTGCAGTGGGCCCTGGTCTATAGCAGAACACTGGGAGTGGGCCCTGGTCTATAGCAGAACACTGGGAGTGGGCCCTGGTCTATAGCAGAACACTGGGAGTGGGCCCTGGTCTATAGCAGAACACTGGGAGTGGGCCCTGGTCAAAAGTAGAACACTGGCAGTGGGCCCTGGTCTATAACAGAACACTGGGAGTGGGCCCTGGTCTATAGCAGAACACTGGGAGTGGGCCCTGGTCAAAAGTAGAACACTGGCAGTGGGCCCTGGTCTATAGCAGAACACTGGCAGTGGGCCCTGGTCTATAGCAGAACACTGGCAGTGGGCCCTGGTCAGTAGCAGAACACTGGGAGTGGGCCCTGGTCTATAGTAGAACACTGGGAGGTGGGCCCTGGTCTATAGCAGAACACTGGGACTGGGCCCTGGTCTTTAGCAGAACACTGGGAGTGGGCTCTGGTCTATTGTAAAACGCTGGGAGTGGGCCCTGGTCTATAGCAGATCACTTGGAGTGGGCCCTGGTCTATAGCAGAACACTGGCAGTGGGCCCTGGTCTATAGTAGAACACTGGGAGTGGGCCCTGGTCTATAGCAGAACACTGGCAGTGGGCCCTGGTCTATAGCAGAACACTGGGAGTGGGCCCTGGTCTATAGCAGAACACTGGGAGTGGGCCCTGGTCAAAAGTATAACACTGGCAGTGGGCCCTGGTCTATAGTAGAACACTGGAAGATGGGCCCTTGTCTATTGTAGAACACTGGGAGTGGGCCCTGGTCTATAGTAGAACACTGGGAGTGGGCCCTGGTCTATAGTAGAACACTGGGAGTGGGCCCTGGTCAAAAGTAGAACACTGGCAGTGGGCCCTGGTCTATAGCAGAACACTGGCAGTGGGCCCTGGTCTATAGTAGAACACTGGGACTGGGCCCTGGTCTTTAGCAGAACACTGGGAGTGGGCTCTGGTCTATTGTAAAACGCTGGGAGTGGGCCCTGGTCTATAGCAGATCACTTGGAGTGGGCCCTGGTCTATAGAAGAACACTGGCAGTGGGCCCTGGTCTATAGTAGAACACTGGGAGTGGGCCCTGGTCTATAGCAGAACACTAGCAGAACACTGGGAGTGGGCCCTGGTCTATAGTAGAACACTGGGAGGTGGGCCCTGGTCTATAGCAGAACACTGGGACTGGGCCCTGGTCTTTAGCAGAACACTGGGAGTGGGCTCTGGTCTATTGTAAAACGCTGGGAGTGGGCCCTGGTCTATAGCAGATCACTTGGAGTGGGCCCTGGTCTATAGCAGAACACTGGCAGTGGGCCCTGGTCTATAGTAGAACACTGGGAGTGGGCCCTGGTCTATAGCAGAACACTGGCAGTGGGCCCTGGTCTATAGCAGAACACTGGGAGTGGGCCCTGGTCTATAGCAGAACACTGGGTGTGGGCCCTGGTCAAAAGTATAACACTGGCAGTGGGCCCTGGTCTATAGTAGAACACTGGAAGATGGGCCCTTGTCTATTGTAGAACACTGGGAGTGGGCCCTGGTCTATAGCAGAACACTGGGAGGTGGGCCCTGGTCTATAGCAGAACACTGGGAGTGGGCCCTGGTCTATAGTAGAACACTGGGAGTGGGCCCTGGTCAAAAGTAGAACACTGGCAGTGGGCCCTGGTCTATAGTAGAACACTGGGAGTGGGCCCTGGTCTATAGCAGAACACTGGCAGTGGGCCCTGGTCTATAGCAGAACACTGGCAGTGGGCCCTGGTCTATAGCAGAACACTATATGAGACACAACCCAGATTTATTTCACTGACACAACCCACTATTGACAGATAAGATACATGTTCATTCCTAATACCTGGCTGCAGGGTTATTCATGGATGAGTTATGTATCATGCGTCTCTTCTCCTTGTCCAGGTCAGCCAAAATGGCCACACGGTTCTTGTTCTGGACTCCTGATGGCAGAAAAAAGAGAAGATCATGAAAATAATCAGCACAAATAGCTCTTATCCAGGGCTCTATTCTAGCTAGCTCTTATCCAGGGCTCTATTCTAGCTAGCTCTTATCCAGGGCTCTATTCTAGCTAGCTCTTATCCAGGGCTCTATTCTAGCTAGCTCTTATCCAGGGCTCTATTCTAGCTAGCTCTTATCCAGGGCTCTATTCTAGCTAGCTCTTATCCAGGGCTCTGTTCTAGCTAGCTCTTATCCAGGGCTCTATTCTAGCTAGCTCTTATCCAGGGCTCTATTCTAGCTAGCGCTTATCCAGGGCTCTATTCTAGCTAGCTCTTATCCAGGGCTCTATTCTAGCTAGCTCTTATCCAGGGCTCTATTCTAGCTAGCTCTTATCCAGGGCTCTATTCTAGCTAGCTCTTATCCAGGGCTCTATTCTAGCTAGCTCTTATCCAGGGCTCTATTCTAGCTAGCGCTTATCCAGGGCTCTATTCTAGCTAGCTCTTATCCAGGGCTCTATTCTAGCTAGCTCTTATCCAGGACTCTATTCTAGCTAGCGCTTATCCAGGGCTCTATTCTAGCTAGCTCTTATCCAGGGCTCTATTCTAGCTAGCTGTTATCCAGGGCTCTATTCTAGCTAGCGCTTATCCAGGGCTCTATTCTAGCTAGCGCTTATCCAGGGCTCTATTCTAGCTAGCTCTTATCCAGGGCTCTATTCTAGCTAGCTCTTATCCAGGGCTCTATTCTAGCTAGCTCTTATCCAGGGCTCTATTCTAGCTAGCGCTTATCCAGGGCTCTATTCTAGCTAGCTCTTATCCAGGGCTCTATTCTAGCTAGCTCTTATCCAGGGCTCTATTCTAGCTAGCTCTTATCCAGGGCTGTTGAAGAAGATTCAGGGCTCTATTCAATCAGATATTCTTTAGCCCACATCTGCATAGCGGTTGTTTTGGCGGTGTCAGAGGGGGAACTGCGTTAGAGCTGTCAAATCCACAAGCGGCTCCATGCATTATATCTAAAGCAGACAATGTGACTCTGTGCAACCAATGGCAATAAGAGAAATCCCATGCAAACTTGTTCGCAAATTGAAACACTGGAATGTGAGATGTAATCTACACTTCGATTAGGATGATAGAAATCTTCATTATTTCGTGGAAATGTAACAAGCACACTAAATCGTTTGATAAACTGATTATGGCAGTAGGCCAGTAGTCATTTAAAAACTTTACTCTGATTATCATAAATCGGTGTGAGGTCCAAATGTAAGTCTGCGTATTAAAACACCTGGTTCTTTTGAATTAAAAGGGCATGTACACAGGTTAATTGGAGTTCCCGGTGGTGTATTTCATCTGCCAGCATCAGTAGCCCAATCCTCCCCTTTTCACCAAATAGATCTTAGTCGTGTAATTTGACATCTAACTAAGATGTTTGGTGCAGTATTTCTGAAGTGGATTTTTGTTGTTGTTGTAAAACTCATGTATCGTTGCACAGCAGCTAGTTAGCGACACAAGGAGAAAACACTGAGCTGGGAGAAAGACAGGATCCTTCATGGCTGTATTGATGAACTTGTTTCGCCCCTGCTGTGTACCGGAGTCCTCCTTAGGAAGAGCTGGCTAAACTAGCACAGTGTCCTTCGCTCCAGCCTTCCAAACTCCTGCCCTCGCTGTCGTTATACAGAACTGCTGGAAAACAGTGACCGGCATGCGGGGTCGAAGGACGGTGTCTACCGGTGTACAGCTACCTAACTAGCTACGGTTGTCTCCACCACACCTTCTGTGCGGTTTATCGGTAGCTGGCATCCAACGTTATTGTGCATTAACGCCACCTACTGTACTGGAGTGTAGTGGTGGGTCGTTCCCGAACGAACGGATCTTTTTGGTGAACGTCGGGAACCGAATCGCATCGGTGAAAGAGCCGTTCATTTGGCTCCCTGATTGGCTTTCTGCTAATACGTCTTTCTGAGCGCAAAACAATGTTTTTCTGAAGATAAGTTACATTAGGCCGAAAGTCTCGGAATGCCCATCACTACTGGAGTATAAAGAGGGGTTCCTGCAGACACAGGAACGCCCCAAATTGCAGACTGCAGTTCCACCCTTCCCCAAAAAACCCTTCCCTTGCTCAGACCAAAACATCATCCTAATAGTACATACAGGAACTGTTCTGAACTGTTTCGGATGGCAAGCATGCGGATGACTTTATGCGTGAGTGAAGTGAATGTGGAAAAACAAAGTATTCATCTTAGAAA
Source organism: Oncorhynchus clarkii lewisi (assembly GCF_045791955.1). Classification (NCBI taxonomy): domain Eukaryota; kingdom Metazoa; phylum Chordata; class Actinopteri; order Salmoniformes; family Salmonidae; genus Oncorhynchus; species Oncorhynchus clarkii. The sequence goes on along the minus strand of NC_092158.1, from coordinate 3,705,577 downwards.
TATAGTTTTCACACAAACTTTATATTTCCGAACTCAAAATCAAATAGGATTCGCAAAAATAACATGGTCACTGCGATAGAACGTCTACTTTGATTGGCCACTGTGGTAGAACGTCCTTTGATTGGCCACTGTGGTAGAACATCTATTTTGATTGGTCACTGTGGTATTGGTCGATTTTCTGCATTTATTTAAGTCCCATCATCAGGTATTGGACTAACCTGGTCACTGGGAAGATGCTCTCAAAATGTCGGTGCCCGTAGAGGTGAGCAGTACAATTATGGGATGGAGTGCCGTCATAATGCCACCAGGCCACAAGCGAAGTCGGGAGAAGAGGAATATTGGGACACAGAAAGGTGGATTTCTGAGGAGGAATGGAGAGGGGAAATGAGGAAGAGGAGGTTGAAAAGAATGAGGAAAGCAGAGGTTGGTTTTGAATCTGAGGAAGAGGGTGATAAAAATGGAGATGGCGTGTCGAAGAAGATTGGTGTCAAGTGCAAACTGAGTGAGCCGTGCACCAGACCGAATTATGGAAGTGAATGAGTTAAGTGAGGAGGAAGGTGTGGTGAAGAGCTCAGAACCCGAGCCTGGCATCAATGGACTGGATAAAGAAGTACCTGGTCCAGTAGGAGTGACATTTTGTTGAGAAGGTGGATCCTTGCCTTTTGGCTGATCCAGTTGTGGTTTCAGGGTGGGGGGAAGCTGGCTGCAGTTGAATCAGTGAAGGTAACCTAGGTAACTTGTGATATTTGTTTGTGTTTTTTCCGTGTCACGCAACTTGGGTCAAGATCTGTTTCAGGCTTTGGTTTTAGAAACAGGGCACCTTTGAAAGGAGTGATTTCTAGGGTAACGTTAGGCGTGGAGGTGGAGCTATTGAAGTTGAAGATTCCTGGTGTTTGTGGTGTGACGCCGATCTGGTGGTGAAACAGTCACTGTCAGTCCTTTTGAGTCAGTCTTTACAGAACGAGGTCAAGTTCAGTTATTCTCAGTCCGTCCCCTCGCCGGGCTCGAACCAGGGACCCTCTGCACACAGACAACAGTCACCCTCGAAGCATCGTAACCCATCGCTCCACAAAAGCGCGGCCCTTGCAGAGCAAGGGGAACAACTACTTCAAGGTCTCAAAGCGAGTGACGTCACCGATTAGCGCGCACCACCACTAACTAGCTAGCCGTTTCACATCGGTTACATCACTCTTTACCCAACAAGGTCATGTTAAGATATCAGTTATCCAGTGTGGCGAATCCACTGTACTGTTTCAGGTGCCACGTTTATGGTCATGTTGCAGCCGTGTGCAGGAGAGGGATCCCAAGATGTGGGAAGTGTGCAGGAGGGCACGGGACAGAGGATTGTGTCATTTCGGTGGATAAAGTTGTGTGTCAACTGTAGGGGTGCTCATGTTGCTGGGGATCGGAAGTGTCCGGAGGGAAGGTGGCAGGTTGATATGGCCAGAGTCAGAGTAGTATTGGGGGCGGTAAAGCAACAGACGGCAACCGCCATTAAACCTCACAGGAAGGAAGTTTAATCATTAGGTAGACATTTCAGATGTGTCCATATAAAAACAGGACTATTGGGGAAATCGTTCTTCTTGCAAAGCATGTAAACGTTTTAAAAACGAACTATTACATGAATCTGACTATCCACAATAACCGTATTGTTGTGTGTCCGTATCCCCGATTTGACAGCTCCAACGCGGTTACACCACTTGAGGTAGAAAGACCTGAATTTCCGCGATGCGGATTGAATTGAGCCCCAGGACTCTGCATCAACAAGCCGCACAAAACGCCCTGGATATTCGACCCTGCCTTTTGCTACTTGACTTACCCGGTGCAGGCGACGCCATGTCAGAAAGACTGGTTGCAGCCTAAACAATATAAAACATGAAATAGAGCCAGCTATCACAGTGTTAGTTAACATCTACACTGGGGACAGACGAATCGACCACGGATAGCAGATGTTTCAGATTTTACCCATCGTTCAAATAGCTACACAACTATCACATATAATAATAGTATGTTTAACTCCAACTAAACTACTTCGCTAGATACAGAAACAAACACCGCTAAATTACTTTTTTTTTGTACTCTGTCAGCATGTCAACAAAAGTCACGTGATTGCTGGAAGCGTCATTACTTCCGGTTACTGTTATTCTACTTCCGAGACTGCGCAGTGCCAGTCAGCTGGAAGCTTTTGGTTGCAACTAGAGTGTCCAGCGTTTGATACACGGGATTCATGGGAAATAATCACACACACACACACACACACACACAAAAACTCGCATTCCAGGCCAAAAAAACGAAGATATTTCCCGGTAAATCCGTTGTCGGATTCCCATCGCTTGCACAATGAGTGCTGGCACCCCAAAATCGCTGGCATCTTCGGGGCAAAAGCCCATTCAGGAGATCTGTCATCCGCTTGGAGCCGAGGATACAGCGTCGGTCCTCACACCCAGTCCAGATGTCGGAAACACCATTACCAGCATCGGAGGGAAGGTACAAAAAAATATATAGATATAGATTGCTAGAAAAGCTAAATAAATAGATAGTATTCTGTACTTTCATGTGCTGATGTATTGTAGGATGATAGATTGTCTAGCCTAGGGCATTTCCATCTAAAAAGGACACATGAGCACCAACGAAGTTCGTAGGAGCATATCAAATGAAATCTAATTCTCTATATTTTTTTAATCAATTAAGGCATATATACATTTTTTACCTATTTTCCATCCTAAAAAATTAAGAATAAGCAAAGGCTTTGGTCTCTTGTCAAACAGATGGAAAAGAGATCTTAGACAACATCTACCTGAAAAAGTCTTAAAAGAGACTCAATAATGTTGACCTAAAGCCCCCTGCCAACTAATATCAACACATATCGAGTTTTGGAGAAAATATTTGCCTTCTGTAAGTTTATGAAACATTGACTTGTGCCTTGTAATTTTGTTACCAAAAACCCACATATGTTTAAGATATTTTCTAATTTCTCTCCCTCGTGAGGAGGGAGGACAATGAAAGTTGTGTTCATAGTGTCTCCTGCTACTGTCCTCTCTTCCACTGACTGTTAGTCTTCTCTTCCACTGACTGTTATGTTCAGCTCATAGTGTCTCCTGTTACTGTCCTCTCTTCCACTGACTGTTATGTTCAGCTCATAGTGTCTCCTGTTACTGTCCTCTCTTCCACTGACTGTTATGTTCAGCTCATAGTGTCTCCTGTTATGTTCAGCTCATAGTGTCTCCTGTTACTGTCCTCTCTTCCACTGACTGTTATGTTCAGCTCATAGTGTCTCCTGTTACTGTCCTCTCTTCCACTGACTGTTACAGTGCCTTGCGAAAGTATTCGGCCCCCTTGAACTTTGCGACCTTTTGCCACATTTCAGGCTTCAAACATAAAGATATAAAACTGTATTTTTTTGTGAAGAATCAACAACAAGTGGGACACAATCATGAAGTGGAACGACATTTATTGGATATTTCAAACTTTTTTAACAAATCAAAAACTGAAATATTGGGCGTGCAAAATTATTCAGCTCCTTTACTTTCAGTGCAGCAAACTCTCTCCAGAAGTTCAGTGAGGATCTCTGAATGATCCAGTGTTGACGTAAATGACTAATGAGGATAAATACAATCCACCTGTGTGTAATCAAGTCTCCGTATAAATGCACCTGCACTGTGATAGTCTCAGAGGTCCGTTAAAAGCGCAGAGAGCATCATGAAGAACAAGGAACACACCAGGCAGGTCCGAGATACTGTTGTGAAGAAGTTTAAAGCCGGATTTGGATACAAAAAGATTTCCCAAGCTTTAAACATCCCAAAGAGCACTGTGCAAGCGATAATATTGAAATGGAAGGAGTATCAGACCACTGCAAATCTACCAAGACCTGGCCGTCCCTCTAAACTTTCAGCTCATACAAGGAGAAGACTGATCAGAGATGCAGCCAAGAGGCCCATGATCACTCTGGATGAACTTCAGAGATCTACAGCTGAGGTGGGAGACTCTGTCCATAGGACAACAATCAGTCATATATTGCACAAATCTGGCCTTGCACAAAGAGTGGCAAGAAGAAAGCCATTTCTTAAAGATATCCATAAAAAGTGTTGTTTAAAGTTTGCCACAAGCCACCTGGGAGACACACCAAACATGTGGAAGAAGGTGCTCTGGTCAGATGAAACCAAAATTGAACTTTTGGCAACAATGCAAAACGTTATGTTTGGCATAAAAGCAACACAGCTGAACACACCATCCCCACTGTCAAACATGGTGGTGGCAGCATCATGGTTTGGGCCTGCTTTTCTTCAGCAGGGACAGGGAAGATGGTTAAAATTGATGGGAAGATGGATGGAGCCAAATACAGGACCAAAGACCTGAGACTGGGACGGAGATTTGTCTTCCAACAAGACAATGATCCAAAACATAAAGCAAAATCTACAATGGAATGGTTCAAAAATAAACATATCCAAGCGACTTACAGCTGTAATCGCAGCAAAAGGTGGCGCTACAAAGTATTAACTTAAGGGGGCTGAATAATTTTGCACGCCCAATTTTTCAGTTTTTGATTTGTTAAAAAAGTTTGAAATATCCAATAAATGTCGTTCCACTTCATGATTGTGTCCCACTTGTTGTTGATTCTTCACAAAAAAAATACAGTTTTATATCTTTATGTTTGAAGCCTGAAATGTGGCAAAAGGTCGCAAAGTTCAAGGGGGCCGAATACTTTCGCAAGGCACTGTATGTTCAGCTCATAGTGTCTCCTGTTATGTTCAGCTCATAGTGTCTCCTGCTACTGTCCTCTCTTCCACTGACTGTTATGTTCATAGTGTCTCCTGTTACTGTCCTCTCTTCCACTGACTGTTATGTTCATAGTGTCTCCTGTTACTGTCCTCTCTTCCACTGACTGTTATGTTCAGCTCATAGTGTCTCCTGCAACTGTCCTCTCTTCCACTGACTGTTATGTTCATAGTGTCTCCTGCTACTGTCCTCTCTTCCACTGACTGTTATGTTCAGCTCATAGTGTCTCCTGTTACTGTCCTCTCTTCCACTGACTGTTATGTTCAGCTCATAGTGTCTCCTGTTACTGTCCTCTCTTCCACTGACATACTGTTATGTTCAGCTTATATCTGTTTTATTTCTGTTGTCTGGTGGTCAAAGCAAGACTGAAAACCCTCACTTTGCCGCTCGCTCTCTCTCAATTCAGTTCAGTTTCAATTCAAGGGGCTTTATTGGCATGAGAAACACATGTTAACATTGCCAAAGCAAGTGAAATAGATAAGAAACAATCGAAATGAACTGTAAACATCACTCCCAAAACGTTTCAGAGGAATAGACATTTTAAATGTCATATGGCTATGTGCAGTGTTGTAACGATGTGCAAATAGTTAAAGTACAAAAGGGAAAATAAATTAACATAAATATGGGTTGTATTTACAATGGTGTGTGTTCTTCACTGGTTGACCCTTTCTTGTGGCAACAGGTCACACATCTTGCTGCTGTGATGGAACACTGTGGAATTTCACCCAGTAGAGGTGAAGGGAGTTTATCAAAATTGGGTTTGTTTTCGAATTCTTTGTGGATCTGTGTAATCTGAGGGAAATATGTCTCTCTAATACATTGGGCAGGAGGTTATGAAGTGCAGCTCAGTTTCCACCTCATTTTGTGGGCAGTGTGCACATAACCTGTCTTCTCTTGAGAGCCATGTCTGCCTACGGCGGCCTTTCTCAATAGGCAAGGCTATGCTCACTGAGTCTGTACATAGTCAAAGCTTTCCTTAAGTTTGGGTCAGTCACAGTGGTCAGGTATTCTGCCACTGTGTACTTGCTGTTTAAGGCCAAATAGCATTCTAGTTTGCTCTGTTTTTTTGTTAATTCTTTCCAATGTGTCAAGTAATTATCTTTTTGTTTTCTCATGATTTGATTGGGTCTAATTGTGCTGTTGTCCTGGGGCTCTGTGGGGTGTGTTTGTGAACAGAGCCCCAGGACCAGCTTGCTTAGGGGACTCTTCTCCAGGTTCATCTCTCTGTAGGTGATGGCTTTGTTATGGAAGGTTTTAGGTGGTTGTCGAATTTCAAGGCTCTTTTCTGGACATGGTTAATTAGCTGGTATCGGCCTAACTCTGCTCTGCATGCATTATTTGGTGTTTTATGTTGTGCATTTTTATTTTTATTAAACCTTTATTTAACTAGTCAAATCAGTTAAGAACAAATTCTTATTTACAATGACGGCCTACCAAAAGGCCTCCTGTGGGGACGGGGGCTGAATTACATTATTATTATGATTTTTTAAATTAAATATATAAATGTATATACAGTGGGGCAGAAAAGTATTTAGTCAGCCACCAATTGTGCAAGTTCTCCCACTTAAAAAGATGAGAGAGGCCTGTAATTTTCATCATATTTACACTTCAACTATGACAGACAAAATGAGAAAAAAAATCCAGAAAATCACATTGTAGTATTTTTAATGAATTTATTTGCATATTATGGTGGAAAATAAGTATTTGGTCAATAACAAAAGTTTATCTCAATACTTTGTTATATACCCTTTGTTGGCAATGACACTGGTCAAAAGTCTTCACAAGTTTTTCACACACTGTTGCTGGTATTCTCTTAAAGAAGGTCTGTGAGAGCCAGAAATCTTGCTTGTTTGTAGGTGACCAAATACTTATTTTCCACCATAATTTGCAAATAAATTCATTAAAAATCCTACAATGTGATTTTCTGGATTTTTTTTTTCTAATTTTGTCTGTCATAGTTGAAGTGTACCTATGATGAAAATTACAGGCCTCTCTCATTTTTTTAAGTAGGAGAACTTGCACAATTGGTGGCTGACTAAATACTTTTTTGCCCCACTGTATACAGTACTGTGCAAAAGTTTTAGGCAGGTGTGGAAAAAATGCTGTAAAGTAAGAATGCTTTCAGAAAATAGACATGTTAATAGTTTATATTTATAAATTAACTAAATGCAATGTGAGTGATATTTTTTAAATATTTATTTAATTTAACTAGACAAGTCAGTTAAGTACGAATTCTTATTTTCAATGACGGTATTCAATGGGTTAACTGCCTGTTCAGGGGCAGAACGACAGATTTGTACCTTGTCAGCTTGGGGATTTGAACTTGCAACCTTCCTGTCCAACGCTCTAACCACTAGGCTACCCTGCCGCCCCAACTGAGCAGAAGAAAAATCTAAATCAAATCCATATTTGGTGAGACCACCCTTTGCCTTCAAAACAGCATCTATTCTCGTAGGTACACTTGCTTAAAGTCAGGGATTTTGTAGGCATGTAGTCAGGTGTATGATTAACCAATTATACCAAACAGGTGCAAAAGATCATAAATTCATTATGTACAGTTGAACCACAATCATTAACTTAAACAGAAACAACTGTGTAGCAGGAATACAACTGGGTTTTTAATTGATCAGGGACAGTACCAGTAAAAAGTTTGGACACACATACTTGTTCAAGGGTTTTTCTTAATTTTTTACTATTTTCTACATTGTAGAATAATATTGAAGACGTCAAAACTATGACATAACACATTTGGAATAATTTAGTAACCAAATAAGTGTTAAACAAATCAAAATAGATTTTAGATTCTTCAAAGTAGCCACCCTTTGCCTTGATGACAGCTTTACCCACTCTTGGCATTCTCTCAACCAGCTTCACCTGGAATGCTTTTCCAACAGTCTTGAAGGAGTTCCCACGTATGCTGAGCACTTGTTGGCTGCTTTTCCTTCACTCTGCAGTCCAACTCAGCCCAAACCATCTCAATTGGTTTGAGGTCGGGTGATTGTGGAGGCCAGGTCATCTGATGCAGCACTCCATCACTCTCCTTCTTACTCAAATAGCCCTTACACAGCCTGGAGATGTGTTGGGTCATTGTCCTGTTGAAAAACAAATGATAGTCCCACTAAGGACAAACCAGATGGGATGGCGTATCGCTGCAGAATGCTGTGGTGGCCATGCTGGTTAATCACAGACAGTGTCACCAGCAAAGCACCACTACACCATCACACCTCCTCCTCCATGCTTCACAGTGGGAACCACACATGCAGAGATCATCCGTTCACCTACTCTGCGTCTCACAAAGACACTGTGATTGGAACCAAAACTCTCAAATTTGAAGTCATCAGACCAAAGGACAGATTTCCACCGGTCTAATGTTCATTGCTCATGTTTGTTGGCCCAAGCAAGTCTCTTCTTCTTATTGGTGTCCTTTAGTAGTGCTTTCTTCGCAGCAATTTGACCATGAAGGCCTGATTCACGTAGTCTCCTCTGAACAGTTGATGTTGAGATGTGTCTGTACTTGAACTCTGAAGCATTTATTTAGGCTACAATCTGAGGCTGGTAACTAATGAACTTATCCTCTGCAGCAGAGGTAACTCTGGGTCTTCCTTTCCTGTGGCGGTCCTCATGAGAGACAGTTTCATAGCGCTTGATGGTTTATGCGACTGCACCTAAAGAAAATTCTGACCTTCATGTCTTAAAGTAATGATGGACTATTGTTTCTCTTTGCTTATTTGATCTGTTCTTGCCCTAATATGGACTTGGTATTTTACCAAATAGGTCTATCTTCGGTTTACCACCCCTACATTGTCACAACACAACTGATTGGCTCAAACACATTCAGGAATGAAATTCCACAACTTATCAAGCCACACCTGTTAATTGAAATGCATTCCAGGTCCTCATGAAGCCGGTTGAGAGAATGCCAAGAATGTGCAAAGCTGCCATCAAGTCACAAGGGTAGCTACTTTGATGAATCTCAAATATATCTCAAAAAATATTTTGATTTGATTAACATTCATTTGGTTACTACATGATTCCATATGTGTTATTTCATAGTTTTGATGTCTTCACTATTATTCTACTATGTAGAAAATAGTACAAATAAAGAAGTAACAGCCTTGAATGAGGCGGTTTGTCCAAACTTTTGTGTGACTGACACCTTTAATGAGAGGTCTAATAATATTTAATAATGTCTGCCCTCCAAATTCATATTCATTATATAAATAGGCCCTTTTAATTTGGTCTGGCTTGCCATTCCAAATTAAATAGATTTTTGTTGGGGGGGGCTCATTAATTTTTTATACATTTTGTTCCCCCCCCCAGCCTTATCCTAAAATGGATTCAATATTTTTCTCACCTCATCAATCTACAGACAATACCCTGTAATGACATCACAATACCCTGTAATGACATCACAATACCCTGTAATGACATCACAATACCCTGTAATGACATCACAATACCCTGTAATGACATCACAATACCCTGTAATGACATCACAATACCCTGTAATGACATCACAATACCCCGTAATGACATCACAATACCCTGTAATGACATCACAATACCCTGTAATGACATCACAATACCCTGTAATGACATCACAATACCCTGTAATGACATCACAATACCCTGTAATGACATCACAATACCCCGTAATGACATCACAATACCCTGTAATGACAGCTTGAGATGTTTTATTTTTTTTGCAAATGTAAAAAAAACTGATATCACGTTTACATAAGTATTCAGACCCTTTACTCAGTACTTTGTTGAAGCACCTTTTGGCAGTGATTACAGCCTCCGATTGTCTTCTTGGGTATGACGCTACAAGCTTGATACACCTGTATTTGGGGAGTTTCTCACATTCTTCTCTGTTTTGGTACAGCTACTGAAGAGCTCTCCTTTGTCTCCACCCATTCAGCATGGTTCACACCCTCTTAAGCCTTAGACCACACCCATTCAGCATGGTTCACACCCTCTTAAGCCTTAGACCACACCCATCTCTTTAAGGATTCACATGTGAGGCCATGTGCTAAACAGAGTGAGTATGGTAGTGTACTATATAAAGGGTTAAGGCTGGTTTGTACTTTGTCTATCGGCATCTGTAGCTATACAGTTGCCGCAGTGACATCATGAACATTCTATTGTTATAATAAACACACAAAAAAGGACAGGCTGCATGACATCAGCAGCCTGGTGGTCAGCAGTAATGTTGTGTTATAACTCCAATAAACCCATCCGTTTAAAAATTAATTTAGTAAATGTTAATTTAGAAAACCAGGCAACTAAAAGCAACTTTCTAAACAATGTTTTGGTTCGTTTCTAACTCGTTAGCTAGCGTTAAGGTAACTGGCTAGCCAGTTCAAATAATGGCCATATCATAACTGACAACGTCAGCTTGTTAGTTAGCTAGCTAGCGTTAAGTTAGCTGGCTAGCCAGTTCAAATAATGGCCACATCATAACTGACAACGGCAGCTTGTTAGTTAGCTAGCTAGCGTTAAGTTAGCTGGCTAGCCAGTTCAAATAATGGCCACATCATAACTGACAACGGCAGCTTGTTAGTTAGCTAGCTAGCTTTAAGTTATCTGGCTAGCGAGCTAGCGTTAAGTTAGCTGGCTAGCGAGCTAGCGTTAAGTTAGCTGGCTAGCCAGTTCAAATAATGGCCATATCATAACTGACAACGTCTTTTAACCTAAGCTCATTTTAATTCATTATTACAGGAAAATAAACTCACAATAAGATCATTATTTACAAGTTAATGGTGAGCTAATTACAGAAAATGGTTTTACGGTTGTGAGTGTGATGAAATAAAAGCAGGGCATTCTACCGGAGAATTTCAGAACTTGGACACTGTCTAGTTGGCCTAACGTTATATCCTAGTATGACTTTGGTGCAGGTCATGTTGTTCTTCACATTACCGTCTCAGTAAACACACACTATATCAGATACAATCTAAGTTTATTTATTACAGGCACCGGATATAGAAGGTGTAAACAGTACAGTGAAACGGTTACCTATGTAGTGGATTGTTTTGTTTTGATATGTAACGTTATATATATATATATATATTTTCTCCCCCATGTAAAAATAGCCTTTAAATGACAAACATATCAATCATAATATTTTAAACTATTAAAATGCTCAGAATTGAGGAAATTGTACCTTTTTCTCTCGTCTTTGTAATAATCAGGAAGCCTGAGAGAACAATCCGAGTTGATGGGGAGTTTATATTCACGAGCTCACCTTGACCTACAGCTGCCTTGTGGTTGTTGCCAGGTAACAAGGTAAACAAAGGGCCACATGTCATTGATGACCAGGTAAACATAGGTCATTCCCAGTCTACTGTTGAATATCAGACAAACTGCAGCAATTAATTACAGAATGCAGTTCACTGATACACTTCCTCGGCAGAATGAGTAAAGCCTGAGAAGAAGCTTAGACATACGAGAATGTACATGGAAAACAGCATACATTAAGTGTACTGGACAATTTATTGGTGCCTATGCATGAGCATTAGAAATGACAATATGTTCAGAATTGTATTAATTTATTTTTTATTTAACCTTTATTTAACGAGGCAAGTCAGTTAAGAACAAATTCTTATTTACAATGACGGCCTAACCCGGACGACGCTGGGCCAATTGTGAGCCGCCCTCTGGGACTCCCAATCACAGCCAGATGTGATGCAGCCTGGATTCGAACCAGGGACTGTAGTGACATAGCACCGAGATGCAGTGCTTTAGACCGCTGCTCCCACTCGGGGAGCCCTGTACTGTATGTATTGATCAGACATTTACTTGATCATTTACAATCGGCCAAAATATTGATCAACGTGAACACATGAGAAATAATGGTGAGACATCATTTGACAGAAAACTGATTAGAGCCATAAGCCATAATATAGGCACCCTGCCGTCCTGCAGGACCCCATTGATTCATACAATTTGTAACACTCATCTCCCGTCTGAATACTAGACGAAAAATAATACTAAGTATCAAAAATCTGATATCATTTCACGTAAAAGTGAATTACTTAGGCTTTAGGAAATGTAACCAACTAAGAGAGGAGACGAGCTTCAGTCACCCACTAGTGAATTACTTCGTCTTTAGGAAATGTAACCAACTAAGAGAGGAGACGAGCTTCAGTCACCCACTAGTGAATTACTTCGTCTTTAGGAAATGTAACCAACTAAGAGAGGAGACGAGCTTCAGTCACCCACTAGTGAATTACTTAGGCTTTAGGAAATGTAACCAACTAAGAGAGGAGACGAGCTTCAGTCACCCACTAGTGAATTACTTAGGCTTTAGGAAATGTAACCAACTAAGAGAGGAGACGAGCTTCAGTCACCCACTAGTGAATTACTTAGGCTTTAGGAAATGTAACCAACTAAGAGAGGAGACGAGCTTCAGTCACCCACTAGTGAATTACTTCGGCTTTAGGAAATGTAACCAACTAAGAGAGGAGACGAGCTTCAGTCACCCACTAGTGAATTACTTCGTCTTTAGGAAATGTAACCAACTAAGAGAGGAGACGAGCTTCAGTCACCCACTAGTGAATTACTTAGGCTTTAGGAAATGTAACCAACTAAGAGAGGAGACGAGCTTCAGTCACCCACTAGTGAATTACTTAGGCTTTAGGAAATGTAACCAACTAAGAGAGGAGACGAGCTTCAGTCACCCACTAGTGAATTACTTAGGCTTTAGGAAATGTAACGAACTAAGAGAGGAGACGAGCTTCAGTCACCCACTAGTGAATTACTTCGTCTTTAGGAAATGTAACCAACTAAGAGAGGAGACGAGCTTCAGTCACCCACTAGTGAATTACTTAGGCTTTAGGAAATGTAACCAACTAAGAGAGGAGACGAGCTTCAGTCACCCACTAGTGAATTACTTAGGCTTTAGGAAATGTAACCAACTAAGAGAGGAGACGAGCTTCAGTCACCCACTAGTGAATTACTTAGGCTTTAGGAAATGTAACCAACTAAGAGAGGAGACGAGCTTCAGTCACCCACTAGTGAATTACTTCGTCTTTAGGAAATGTAACCAACTAAGAGAGGAGACGAGCTTCAGTCACCCACTAGTGAATTACTTCGTCTTTAGGAAATGTAACCAACTAAGAGAGGAGACGAGCTTCAGTCACCCACTAGTGAATTACTTCGTCTTTAGGAAATGTAACCAACTAAGAGAGGAGACGAGCTTCAGTCACCCACTAGTGAATTACTTAGGCTTTAGGAAATGTAACCAACTAAGAGAGGAGACGAGCTTCAGTCACCCACCAGTGAATTACTTCGTCTTTAGGAAATGTAACCAACTAAGAGAGGAGACGAGCTTCAGTCACCCACCAGTGAATTACTTAGGCTTTAGGAAATGTAACCAACTAAGAGAGGAGACGAGCTTCAGTCACCCACTAGTGAATTACTTAGGCTTTAGGAAATGTAACCAACTAAGAGAGGAGACGAGCTTCAGTCACCCACTAGTGAATTACTTACGCTTTAGGAAATGTAACCAACTAAGAGAGGAGACGAGCTTCAGTCACCCACTAGTGAATTACTTAGGCTTTAGGAAATGTAACCAACTAAGAGAGGAGACGAGCTTCAGTCACCCACTAGTGAATTACTTAGGCTTTAGGAAATGTAACCAACTAAGAGAGGAGACGAGCTTCAGTCACCCACTAGTGAATTACTTAGGCTTTAGGAAATGTAACCAACTAAGAGAGGAGACGAGCTTCAGTCACCCACTAGTGAATTACTTCGGCTTTAGGAAATGTAACCAACTAAGAGAGGAGACGAGCTTCAGTCACCCACTAGTGAATTACTTCGGCTTTAGGAAATGTAACCAACTAAGAGAGGAGACGAGCTTCAGTCACCCACTAGTGAATTACTTAGGCTTTAGGAAATGTAACCAACTAAGAGAGGAGACGAGCTTCAGTCACCCACTAGTGAATTACTTTGGCTTTAGGAAATGTAACCAACTAAGAGAGGAGACGAGCTTCAGTCACCCACTAGTGAATTACTTAGGCTTTAGGAAATGTAACCAACTAAGAGAGGAGACGAGCTTCAGTCACCCACTAGTGAATTACTTAGGCTTTAGGAAATGTAACCAACTAAGAGAGGAGACGAGCTTCAGTCACCCACTAGTGAATTACTTAGGCTTTAGGAAATGTAACCAACTAAGAGAGGAGACGAGCTTCAGTCACCCACTAGTGAATTACTTAGGCTTTAGGAAATGTAACCAACTAAGAGAGGAGACGAGCTTCAGTCACCCACTAGTGAATTACTTAGGCTTTAGGAAATGTAACCAACTAAGAGAGGAGACGAGCTTCAGTCACCCACTAGTGAATTACTTAGGCTTTAGGAAATGTAACCAACTAAGAGAGGAGACGAGCTTCAGTCACCCACTAGTGAATTACTTAGGCTTTAGGAAATGTAACCAACTAAGAGAGGAGACGAGCTTCAGTCACCCACTAGTGAATTACTTAGGCTTTAGGAAATGTAACCAACTAAGAGAGGAGACGAGCTTCAGTCACCCACTAGTGAATTACTTAGGCTTTAGGAAATGTAACCAACTAAGAGAGGAGACGAGCTTCAGTCACCCACTAGTGAATTACTTAGGCTTTAGGAAATGTAACCAACTAAGAGAGGAGACGAGCTTCAGTCACCCACTAGTGAATTACTTCGTCTCAATTTGAAATATGCAAATTCGTTTTCTTCTTCTTCAATTAAACTTTTTAAATGTTAATTATTTTGGAAATGTTTGTGTGCCTTAAATGCTCAATTGATGCAGATTTTAAATGAATGACTCTGACTTACACAGTATCCTCCGGTCCGTCTCCACAAGCTTCACAGCACTTCCTCGTTCTTCTCCTCGCCCCTACACTCTCTGGGAAAGCAGAGGGGTTTTGTACCGCTCCTGCTGCGGGGGGTTGGGCTGGGAAGCTGTGGCGACAGAGTTCTAAACCGTCTGTCATTACTGCTTGATGACAGTGGAGAGACAAAATTAGACGGTGATAACCTCCACCCTACTTCATTTTGGAACGGCAAAATATGATTTCCAGGGGTAAATTACAAGTACTGTACACATCACAACTCCTTTTTTTTTGTGGACAACATTCCTTCAAGCCAGCGGTGTGTGTTGTCAGTTCTCAGGCTCAATGTAAGGGGGCGTAGGGATGGAAGAACAGCAGCCATATTGTGACTAACAGCAAAATCTATAAAAACATTTATTTTTTAAACAAATACATTATTTTGCTATGAGACTCAGAATTGAGCTTCCTGTTTCCATTCATCATAACTTGACCTGTGGAAAATTCAATTGATTGTACATGATTTGGAAAGGCACACGTCTGTCTATATAAGTGTCTCACAGTTGACAGAGCAAAAAGGCATGACGTCGAAGGAATTGTCCGAAGACAGGATTGTGTCGAGATCTGGGGAAGGGTACCAAAAAATGTCTGCAGCATTGAAGGTCCCCAAGAACACAGTGGCTTCCGTCATTCTTAAATGGAAGAAGTTTGGAACCACCAAGACTCGTCCTAGAGCTGGCAGCCCAGTGAGAAGGGCCATGGAGGTGACCAAAAACCCAATGGTCACTCTGACAGAGCTCTCGCGTTCCTCTGTGGAGATGGGAGAACCTTCCAGAAGGACAACCATCTCTGCAGCACTCCACCAATCAGGGTTGTATGGTAGAGTGGCCAGACTGAAGCCACTCCTCAAAGGCACATGACAGCCCACTTGGAGTTTGCCAAAAGGCACCTAAAGACTCTCAGACCATGAGAAACAAGATTCTCTAGTCTGATGAAACCAAGATTGAACTCTTTGGCCTGAATGACAAGTGTCACTTCTGGAGGAAACCTGGTACCATCCCTACTATGAAGTATGGTGTTGGCAGCATCATGCTGCGGGGATGTTTTTCAGCGGCAGGGACAGGGAGACTAGTCAGGATCAAGGGAAAGATGAACAGAGCAAAGTACAGAGAGATGCTTGATGAAAACCTGCTCCAGAGTGCTCAGGACCTCAGACTGGGGTGAAGGTTCACCTTCCAACAGGACAACAACCCTAAGCACACAGCCAAGACAATGCAGGAGTGGCTTCGGGACAAGTCTCTGAATGTCCTTGAGTGGCCCAGCCAGAGCCCGGACTTGAACATGGTCGAACATCTTTAATGGCGTCTCAATTCAAAGGCGTTCCACAATCAAATGCATCATTAGCCTAATGTTGACCCTTAGCTCTCCATAGGAATTAGGTTGGTTTTATATATCGTCCCTCCATAAATCTGTGGACTGAACGTCAAGGAAACACATCCAAGAATATGTTCTATTGGCTTTTAGTTTCCTGGTCAGTTGGCCTCGCTTAAATGTGAATGATTGATCCTCAGGTCATCACAGTTTGTATACAATGAGGAACACGCCTCCTACTGAGTTTCAGCTCAGGAATTATCTGTAGACTTTCTTTCCCTTGTTTGCCAAATCTCTAACAGTAATGAGACAGAATTATCTCTAGACTTTCCCTATATAGTGCACTACTTTAGACCAGAGCCATATGGAACCCTATTCCCTATATAGTGCACTACTTTAGACCAGAGCCCTATGGAACCCTATTCCCTATATAGTACACTACTTTAGACCAGAGCCCTATAGAACCCTATTCCCTATATAGTACACTACTTTAGACCAGAGCCCTATGGAACCCTATTCCCTATATAGTACACTACTTTAGACCAGAGCCCTATGGAACACTATTCCCTATATAGTGCACTACTTTAGACCAGAGCCCTATGGAACCCTATTCCCTATATATTACACTACTTTAGACCAGAGCAATATGGAACCCTATTCCCTATATAGTACACTACTTTAGACCAGAGCCCTATGGAACCCTATTCCCTATATAGTACACTACTTTAGACCAGAGCCCTATGGAACCCTATTCCCTATATAGTACACTACTTTAGACCAGAGCCCTATGGAACCCTATTCCCTATATAGTGCACTACTTTAGACCAGAGCCCTATGGAACCCTATCCCCTATATAGTACACTACTTTAGACCAGAGCCCTATGGAACCCTATTCCCTATATAGTACACTACTTTAGACCAGAGCCCTATGGAACCCTATCCCCTATATAGTACACTACTTTACACCAGAGCCCTATGGAACCCTATTCCCTATATAGTACACTACTTTAGACCAGAGCCCTATGGAACCCTATCCCCTATATAGTACACTACTTTACACCAGAGCCCTATGGAACCCTATTCCCTATATAGTGCACGACTTTAGACCAGAGCCCTATGGAACCGTATTCCCTATATAGTACACTACTTTAGACCAGAGCCCTATGGAACCCTATTCCCTATATAGTGCACTACTTTAGACCAGAGCCCTATGGAACCCTATCCCCTATATAGTACACTACTTTACACCAGAGCCCTATGGAACCCTATTCCCTATATAGTACACTACTTTAGACCAGAGCCCTATGGAACCCTATCCCCTATATAGTACACTACTTTACACCAGAGCCCTATGGAACCCTATTCCCTATATAGTGCACTACTTTAGACCAGAGCCCTATGGAACCCTATCCCCTATATAGTACACTACTTTACACCAGAGCCCTATGGAACCCTATTCCCTATATAGTGCACGACTTTAGACCAGAGCCCTATGGAACCGTATTCCCTATATAGTACACTACTTTAGACCAGAGCCCTATGGAACCCTATCCCCTATATAGTACACTACTTTACACCAGAGCCCTATGGAACCCTATCCCCTATATAGTACACTACTTTACACCAGAGCCCTATGGAACCCTATTCCCTATATAGTACACTACTTTAGACCAGAGCCCTATGGAACCCTATCCCCTATATAGTACACTACTTTACACCAGAGCCCTATGGAACCCTATCCCCTATATAGTACACTACTTTACACCAGAGCCCTATGGAACCCTATCCCCTATATAGTACACTACTTTACACCAGAGCCCTATGGAACCCTATTCCCTATATAGTACACTACTTTAGACCAGAGCCCTATGGAACCCTATCCCCTATATAGTACACTACTTTACACCAGAGCCCTATGGAACCCTATTCCCTATATAGTGCACTACTTTAGACCAGAGCCCTATGGAACCGTATTCCCTATATAGTACACTACTTTAGACCAGAGCCCTATGGAACCCTATCCCCTATATAGTGCACTACTTTAGACCAGAGCCCTATGGAACCCTATCCCCTATATAGTGCACTACTTTAGACCAGAGCCCTATGGGACCCTATTCCCTACATTGTGCACTACTTTAGACCAGAGCCCTATGGAACCCTATCCCCTATATAGTGCACTACTTTAGACCAGAGCCCTATGGGTGCCATTTGGGATGTGAAGGGGAATGTGTGACAAACGTCCTCGTGATTAACATGGAGCCATGAAAGTTTATTTTGAGCTTGAATTTTAACCACCGCTGTCTGAACCTGAGGGGGACTCCGAGATGTGAATATAGACTAGAGAGCTGAAGGACTTTTAACTTACTTAACCTAGTTAATAGCCGTTTTTAAATGTTCTCAGGCACGATAGGAGTGTGTCTCCCTTTCTTCAGAACATGGCCCTTTTAAACAATTTATTATATTACAGAACAACAGGGAAACAATAACCTCTTGAACCACTGCGTTTTTCACTGCTTTACTTCTTAGAGTAACACTGTTGTTGTCTGTTCAGAAAGGACATCTTTATGAAGCTACGTCTCATAGCTGGCTGTGGTACTGTTTCCAGTAGCTGGCTGTGGTACTGTTTCCAGTAGCTGGCTGTGGTACTGTTTCCAGTAGCTGGCTGTGTCACTGTTTCCAGTAGCTGGCTGTGGTACTGTTTCCAGTAGCTGGCTGTGTTACTGTTTCCAGTAGCTGGCTGTGGTACTGTTTCCAGTAGCTGGCTGTGGTACTGTTTCCAGTAGCTGGCTGTGGTACTGTTTCCAGTAGCTGGCTGTGTCACTGTTTCCAGTAGCTGGCTGTGGTACTGTTTCCAGTAGCTGGCTGTGGTACTGTTTCCAGTAGCTGGCTGTGTCACTGTTTCCAGTAGCTGGCTGTGTCACTGTTTCCAGTAGCTGGCTGTGGTACTGTTTCCAGTAGCTGGCTGTGGTACTGTTTCCAGTAGCTGGCTGTGTCACTGTTTCCAGTAGCAGTAGCTGGCTGTGTTACTGTTTCCAGTAGCAGTAGCTGGCTGTGTCACTGTTTCCAGTAGCAGTAGCTGGCTGTGTCACTGTTTCCAGTAGCAGTAGCTGGCTGTGTCACTGTTTCCAGTAGCAGTAGCTGGCTGTGTCACTGTTTCCAGTAGCAGTAGCTGGCTGTGTCACTGTTTCCAGTAGCTGGCTGTGTCACTGTTTCCAGTAGCAGTAGCTGGCTGTGGTACTGTTTCCAGTAGCAGTAGCTGGCTGTGTCACTGTTTCCAGTAGCAGTAGCTGGCTGTGTCACTGTTTCCAGTAGCAGTAGCTGGTTGTGTTACTGTTTCCAGTAGCAGTAGCTGGCTATGTCACTGTTTCCAGTAGCTGGCTGTGTCACTGTTTCCAGCAGCAGTAGCTGGCTGTGTCACTGTTTCCAGTAGCAGTAGCTGGCTGTGTCACTGTTTCCAGTAGCTGGCAGTGTGTCACTGTTTCCAGCAGCAGTAGCTGGCTGTGTCACTGTTTCCAGCAGCAGTAGCTGGCTGTGTCACTGTTTCCAGTAGCTGGCTGTGTCACTGTTTCCAGCAGCAGTAGCTGGCTGTGTCACTGTTTCCAGTAGCAGTAGCTGGCTGTGTCACTGTTTCCAGTAGCTGGCTGTGTCACTGTTTCCAGCAGCAGTAGCTGGCTGTGTCACTGTTTCCAGCAGCAGTAGCTGGCTGTGTTACTGTTTCCAGCAGCAGTAGCTGGCTGTGTCACTGTTTCCAGCAGCAGTAGCTGGCTGTGTCACTGTTTCCAGTAGCTGGCTGTGTCACTGTTTCCAGCAGCAGTAGCTGGCTGTGTCACTGTTTCCAGTAGCAGTAGCTGGCTGTGTCACTGTTTCCAGTAGCTGGCTGTGTCACTGTTTCCAGCAGCAGTAGCTGGCTGTGTCACTGTTTCCAGCAGCAGTAGCTGGCTGTGTCACTGTTTCCAGCAGCAGTAGCTGGCTGTGTCACTGTTTCCAGCAGCAGTAGCTGGCTGTGTCACTGTTTCCAGCAGCAGTAGCTGGCTGTGTCACTGTTTCCAGCAGCAGTAGCTGGCTGTGTCACTGTTTCCAGCAGCAGTAGCTGGCTGTGTCACTGTTTCCAGCAGTAGTAGCTGGGTTGTGTGTCACTGTTTCCAGTAGCTGGGCAGTGTGTCACTGTTTCCAGTAGCTGGGCAGTGTGTCACTGTTTCCAGTAGCTGGGCAGTGTGTCACTGTTTCCAGCATCAGTAGCTGGTCTTTTTAAACGAGGACGTAATTTAAGGCCTATATTACAAAGCGTTCTCTCCTCCCCACCACGATTACAATGCTGATTTGATGTCCTGATACAGTTGTTCCCTCTAAACTGTGCTCATTCGCAGTAGCCCCAAGACTGCCACGCAGTAGCCCCAAGACTGCCACGCAGTAGCCCCAAGACTGCCACGCAGTAGCCCCAAGACTGCCACGCAGTAGCCCCAAGACTGCCACGCAGCTCCACAGGACTGCCGTGATATCAGCCCACAGAGAGAAGCACACGATTTAACTTCACTTCTAGAGCAGTGGTCACCAACCGGTCCATCACCAAGGCATTCCTAGTCGATCACCAAACATTTGTGTAAAACCAAAGACCCAGAGAGCAAATCAAGTGCACTATAGGCCTACCGCTGGCCAATCAGATGGCTCAGATTACCGTGTCTGCAGTAAAGTAGCAACATAAAGGAAAGCTACTACAAAGAGATGCTGTGAGATTTAAAACCCACGACTAGAGAGAGACTGTCAACCAATACAACAATGAGATGCTGTGAGATTTAAAACCCACGACTAGAGAGAGACTGTCAACCAATACAACAATGAGATGCTGTGAGATTTAAAACCCACGAATAGAGAGAGACTGTCAACCAATACAACAAAGAGATGCTGTGAGAATTTAAACGTTTTAAAACCACGACTAGAGAGAGACTGTCAACCAATACAACAAAGAGATGCTGTTTTTATGAGTGACTTCATGTTTCAGTTCTTATTCAGAACTGTCAACACTTTGTATAGTCAACATTTTTCTAAGCCATAAAATGTGTGTTCACCCTACTTCCACTCAGCGCTACAACAAGCACTGCAGCAGTAATGAACGAGTAGGAAAGTGTCTCTTTAGGCTTGGGTCTTTTTTTAATATCGAGGAATATTTAACTTTCTCTGTTCATAGGACTAACATGAATTTGTGATGAGGCAGAAATAATGCGGTGCGACTCGAGTTTCACCATCAGCTGGAAGACGGTGTCCCTTTCTGGTCAGAGTCAGTGGAGGAAAGGGAGAGAAGAGGGACGTTGAGAGACTGACCCTCAGTCTGCTGCTCTCTCCCTCTGCTGAGACTGACCCTCAGTCTGCTGCTCTCTCCCTCTGCTGAGACTGACCCTCAGTCTACTGCTCTCTCCCTCTGCTGAGACTGACCCTCAGTCTGCTGCCCTCTCCCTCTGCAGAGACTGATCCTCAGTCTGCTGCTCTCTCCCTCTGCTGAGACTGACCCTCAGTCTGCTGCTCTCTCCCTCTGCTCAGATGGACCCTCAGTCTGCTGCTCTCTCCCTCTGCTGAGACTGACCCTCAGTCTGCTGCTCTCTCCCTCTGCTGAGACTGACCCTCAGTCTGCTGCTCTCTCCCTCTGCTGAGATGGACCCTCAGTCTGCTGCTCTCTCCCTCTGCTGAGACTGACCCTCAGTCTGCAGCTCTCTCCCTCTGCTGAGACTGACCCTCAGTCTACTGCTCTCTCC
The DNA here is from genome assembly GCF_045791955.1 of Oncorhynchus clarkii lewisi. Taxonomy (NCBI): domain Eukaryota; kingdom Metazoa; phylum Chordata; class Actinopteri; order Salmoniformes; family Salmonidae; genus Oncorhynchus; species Oncorhynchus clarkii. Next base: position 3,683,880 of record NC_092158.1, on the reverse strand, counting down.
CTCTGCTGAGACTGACCCTCAGTCTGCTGCCCTCTCCCTCTGCTGAGACTGATCCTCAGTCTGCTGCTCTCTCCCTCTTTTTTTAATTTATTTTTATTTTTAATGTCCCGAACAACAATGCAAAGCCAATATGCGGTGATAATGCATTGGGCCTATAGCTTACTGCACAAACCTCATTGATCCATAGCTGTTTTTATTGGTTAATGTTGCGTAGGCTTACGTTTTATTTACGTCATGTAAAAAAACTAATCTGAGCTGTAAAAGTGATCTTGACTCAGAAGAGGTTGGTCACCATTGTTCTAGAGTTTTCCCTGTTAACACTATCATCATTTCCCTTTACTGTGGCAAGTGTGATTGTGTCAACACAATATAAGACACTTTCAGTGGAACAAAAACAAACTATGCAAAAGATTGTGTTGTCGGCAGAACACATTGGAGTAGGATTCTATCCCATTGACACGCACTACTCAGCTGTACTCCACACAGATCGGTGCGCCATAATCAATCAGATCTGCAGTAGGCCTATATGCAAATAGACCAGTGCCATATATGGATCTGTGCCATTTACTCTGAACTGGACTGTGTTTACAGCATGAGCGGTCGTGAGTAGATGAACTGGACTGTGTTTACAGCATGAGTGGTCGTGACTAGATGAACTGGACTGTGTTTGCAGCATGAGTGGTCATGACTAGATGAACTGGACTGTGTTTACAGCATGAGCGGCCGTGACTAGATGAACTGGACTGTGTTTACAGCATGAGCGGTCGTGACTAGATGAACTGGACTGTGTTTACAGCATGAGCGGTCGTGACTAGATGAACTGGACTGTGTTTACAGCATGAGCGGCCGTGACTAGATGTGCTTGTTTTGAGCGAGACCTGAGTGTAGCCACGTTTGTACATTTTGTTCATATCCTTTGCTAGTTAGTGAGTTATTATCCCAGTTATAAATAATTTGTAGTCAGCAATAGAGGAGTGATTGTTTCCTACAAGAGCACAAAACATTTCTAGACATCTTTGAAAAGTGAGTCAGGTAAAGAGCTTTGTATTTTGAGGCAGGCTTGAAAAAGCTAAGTAGCCAATAGGCAGAGGGGAGCATAATTTGTCTGATTCTCTGTAATAATTGTATGGGAATAATAATGCATTTTATTTTGTAAAGTGGTTTCTTGCATCAAACAACACAACAACATTTTCAGTCACCTCCTTGTCTGAAGGACAAGTGGATAAACAGGTTAATGTGAAGCCATGCATGTTTTTTTTCAATAGTCTCATGGAATGTAGGTCTACATTGAACACCACACATTGGCTGCTACTGTAGACTGAATGATAGAACAGCTATTTCCGTGGTAAAATGTTATGGGATACATTTATCCATTGTTTTTGGTAGGCCTACATTATGATCAAATAGCCACAGTAGCCTACTCGTCCACTGTTAAAACTGTAACTGAAAGCAGGTACAGCCTCAGTGTTCACAGTAAAACTGTAACTTAAAGCAGGTACAGCCTCAGTGTTCACAGTAAAACTGTAACTTAAAGTGGGTACAGCCTCTGTGTTCACAGTAAAACTGTAACTTAAAGCAGGTACAGCCTCAGTGTTCACAGTAAAACTGTAACTGAAAGCAGGTACAGCCTCAGTGTTCACAGTAAAACTGTAACTTAAAGTGGGTACAGCCTCTGTGTTCACAGTAAAACTGTAGCAGGTACAGCCTCAGTGTTCACAGTAAACGCACGCGCTGGAAGTTGCACAGAATTTTAACAACGTTCAAGTTTGCGCTCAGCAGACCTGAAATTTGCTCAGTGATTTAAGAGATTAGAGGGAACATTGGGCAGGACCAAATCAGAGAGATGGAGCCAACCCATGTAATACTTTGTAGGTTAGCAGTAAAACCTTAATCTGCCCTGGCCTTGACAGGAAGGCCCTGAAGTAATATGATCACATGGGTTTGGTGGGTTCTTGTCAAGATTTCTAGCAGCTGTATGTAGCAGGGGCTGAATTTTATTTAGTGCTTTATCCGGGAAGCCGGACAAGGATGTCCTTGTGGCGGGCCACTCCCTGTGGCGGGCCACTCCTTGTGGCGGGCCGGGCGCATGCACGCTGACTTCAGACGCCAGTTGTACAGTGTTTCCTCCGACACATTGTTGTGGCTGGCTTCCGGTTTTAGCGAGCAGTTTGTCAAGAAGCAGTGCGTTGTGTTTCGGAGGATGCATGGCTCTCGACCTTCGCCTTTGCCGAGTCCGTATGGGAATTTCAGCGATGGGACAAGACTGTAACTACCAATCACGATTAAAAATAAAACGACGGTACCACCATAATTAAGGCCTAGTAGACCCATACTGCCAAAAACCTAAATAGGTAAAGGGAAGGAGAACATGGGAACAAAGGGGTGTGTCCAGGAAAGGCTCCATAATGCTTTTAAATACCATAATGATAACCATAATGATAACCATAATGATAACCATAATGATAGCCATAATGATAACCATAATGATAACCATAATGATAGCCATAATGATAACCATAATGATAGCCATAATGATAGCCATAATGATAGCCATAATGATAGCCATAATGAAAGCCATAATGATAGCCATAATGATAACCATAATGATAGCCATAATGATAGCCATAATGATAGCCATAATGATAACCATAATGATAGCCATAATGATAGCCATAATGATAGCCATAATGATAACCATAATGATAACCATAATGATAGCCATAATGATAACCATAATGATAACCATAATGATAACCATAATGATAGAAAACAAAAAAAGATGAGTTCAACCATAATTCATAATGCAATATTTATAGTTATATTCAATGATAACATATTTCTAAATGGAACAAAACAATAAATATAGCGCAAATAAAGAAAATTAGAATTTGGCTCCAACACTAATCTTGATCGACACATGGAAACATAGGGGGGGAGGGGGTACTCCAATCTGACGGACCAAAGGCTACCGCCACATAGAATCGGAGAACCGACTAGGAGCATGGAATGTGTGTTTTAGAAAGGTCTGCGAGAATAATCGAGGCCATTAAGATTCATTAATTCCGGATGAAATGTTTGGAGTGGGAAGTAACGACACAACGCACAGGACCTGGTGAAGTCCCTACTGATAGATCATCAGAAAGGGTTTGAATCAAGACAATAGTGTGGCAACAGTTTGACGAGAATACAGACAAGGTGCTGGAAGCAACAGCAAAGGGAGACGGAGACAGGAGGAGAGAACTGGCTTTATAGCAAATCCCTTTTGGAGTCGCAAAGCAGCTACTAGGACAGAAGCACAGTGGGAACCTGGTTTGTTCCAAAGAGGAGATTGACCATTGCATTACACTGACAAGGAACAGGAGTTGGGGCAGTGTAACATCTTGATTAAACCCACCATCACCGGTCACAGAGTATTACGGTACAGAGTCAATGTGGAGGTTATATACAGGGTATTACGGTACAGAGTCAATGTGGGGGCTATATACAGGGTGTTACGGTACAGAGTCAATGTGGAGGCTATATACAGGGTGTTACGGTACAGAGTCAATGTGGGGGCTATATACAGGGTATTACGGTACAGAGTCAATGTGGGGGCTATATACAGGGTGTTACGGTACAGAGTCAATGTGGAGGCTATATACAGGGTGTTACGGTACAGAGTCAATGTGGGGGCTATATACAGGGTGTTACGGTACAGAGTCAATGTGGGGGCTATATACAGGGTGTTACGGTACAGAGTCAATGTGGAGGCTATATACAGGGTATTACGGTACAGAGTCAATGTGGGGGCTATATACAGGGTGTTACGGTACAGAGTCAATGTGGAGGCTATATACAGGGTGTTACGGTACAGAGTCAATGTGGGGGCTATATACAGGGTGTTACGGTACAGAGTCAATGTGGAGGCTATATACAGGGTGTTACGGTACAGAGTCAATGTGGAGGCTATATACAGGGTGTTACGGTACAGAGTCAATGTGCGGGGGCACTGGTTAGTCAATGTAACAAGTCTTCTGAAGCTGAGTGCTGGGGCCCCCGAACCAAACCTGGCAGTGCTCTGGCTTGACCTTGCCAACGCCTACAGATCGATCCCTCACAAGCTGTTGCAGACTACAATGACAAAACACCATGTCCCAGACAAAGTGGATCAGTAACATCAGAGTGGCAGAGGAGGTGGGAATTATCCCAGGCTGCACCATCCCTGTGATCCTGTTTTTCCCTGGCGATTTAACATGATTATAAAGTCTGCTGAAGCTGATTGCCGGGGCCCCGAACCAAGTCTTGGGCAGCGACAACCACCAATCGGAGCCTTTATGGACAACCTGACAGTCACCACAGAGTCAGTGCCAGGAAGCAGGTGAATTCTGCAAGGGCTGGAGATGCTGATTGAATGGGCTTGAAGCCAACAAAATCAAGGTTGATGGTTTTGAAGAAGGGCAAGGTCGTAGACAGATTCCACTTCGCAGGGACACTGATCCCCACCGTCTCGGTTAAGCCAGTTAAGAGCCTTGGCCAGGTGTTTAACAGCAGCCTGAAGGACACAACATAAATCCAGGCCAATTGTCAGGACCTGGAGAAGCTAGCTGAGAGAGGTTGACTGGTCAGGAATGCCCGGCAAGTTAAAAGCATGGATGTATCAGCATGGCATCCTCCCAAGAATACTCTGGCCTCTGCTCATCTACGAAGTCCCCATCTACACTGTCAAGAGTGAGGAAGGTCTGTGTTAGAGGAGAGGTCCAGCAGAGCAGTGGGAATGAGACGGCAAGGTGCCTGGACGAGGCGGCAGCAGGAGGTGGACAGGAAAGTCTTGTAGACTGACCCTTGGCAGGCAGAACCACACCGCATTAAGTTATTGATCCAGGGGGTGCATGATGTCCTACCCAGCTCATCAAACCTGTTCTGCAGGGGGCAAAGTGGAAAGTCCTGCATGCCCGCTATGCTCCAAGAGAGGGACCTTGGAGCTCATCGTAAGCTGCTGTCCTAAAGCTCTGAGGCCGTTATCCCTGGCGCCATGTCCAGGTTCTCAAGCCCGTCACAGAAGCAATCTGCAGAGGAATCGGCAACAGTCAGAGAGCTCGGCCCAACTGTCAGAATTTCACTTTGGTTCGAGCTGGAACGCAGCCAGGCTCAAAATCCAAACCACCAGCAGGGGTCCTAGCTACTGTTCAGGACTGGCAGCTGACCGGAGACCTATTCCCCTTTTTTACATATTGCTCTCCGTTTGAGGCTCTGGCCTAAATTTGTGCTTTAATTAAAGGTGCCATTTGGGATGCAGACCTCCTGTCTGGGCTCAGGCTCTCCTCAGGCAGCACCTGGTCTGTAAAACACCGGTGGATAATAATAGCCTATGAACTAACATCTGGAAAACTGGGGTGTATTCACCCGGAAGCAAATGGGCTAGGTTACAGCGGAGGTTGTTCCCATAGCAACTGTGGCCTGTAAAACGGTAGGGGCCCGTCCCAAATGACACCCTATTCCCTATATAGTGCACTACTTTAGACCAGAGCTCTATGGCACCATATTCCCTATATAGTGCACTACTTTAGACCAGAACCCTATGGCACCCTATTCCCTACATAGTGCACTACTTTTGACCAGGGCCCAATAGGGTGCCATTTGGGACACAGCCGTACTAATTATGTTGCTATTTACTTGTTTTCTGCTGCTAGGACCTGAGTCTGCCCAATGGGACGCCGGTGGAGACATCTAGTCCCGCCTCCTCATCTTCCCTCCTGAACCGGCTGCAGCTGGATGACGACCTGGATGGAGAGACACGTGACCTCTTTGTCACCGTCGAAGACCCGAAGAAGCACGTCTCCACTATGGAGACCTACATCACCTACATGGTCGCCACTAAGGTAGGTCCGCCCAGGAGATGTGGAAAATACTACCTGTAATGTGGATGGAAGCACTGAACAAAAATAAAAACACAAACATGTAAAGTGTTGATCCCATGTTTCACGAGCTGAAAAAAAATATCCCCGAAATGTTCCATTATGCACATTTTGTGCACAAATTTGTTTACATCCATGTTAATGAGCATTTCTCCTCTGCCAAGATAATCCGTCCACCTGACAGGTGTGGCATATCAAGAAGCCGATTAAACAGCATGATCATTACACAGGTGCACCTTGTACTGGGGACAATAAAATGGCACTCTAAAATGTTTTTAGAGTGCCCTTACATTCAATGAGCATTCTTACAATTAGAATTCTGTGTTTTATATTGTCATCCAATAGACCGACCGACTCATCCAATAGGCCGAGCGACTCATCCAATAGGCCGAGCGACTCATCCAATAGGCCGAGCGACTCATCCAATAGGCCGAGCGACTCATCCAATAGGCCGAGCGACTCATCCAATAGGCCGAGCGACTCATCCAATAGACCAACTTAGCGAGGGGACTGTGCTATTTCCTTAATTTCTTCCTCCTCATTTCCCTCCTGATCAGATGTCCAATCTAAACACCAAGACTGCTAATTGGAAAATCCTCCAAACCAGGGAAGTTGTGGAATGCAGACCCAAGCTGTTGTGCTGACCGTGGGAAGATGTTTTGCGTGGGGGTTGCTGAGGAGTATTATAATGGCCTGGGGCTGTTCTTCATGGTTCGGCCCCTTTGTTCCAGTGAAGGGAAATCTTAACGCTACAGCATACAATGACATTCTAGATGATTCTGTGCTTCCAAATTTGTGGCAACAGTTTGGGGAAGGCCCTTTCCTGTTTCAACATGACAATGCCTCCGTGCACAAAGCACGTTTGTTGAGATCGGTGTGGAAAAACTTGACTGTCCTGCACAGAGCCCTGACCTCAACCCCATCGAACACCTTTGGGTTGAATTGGAACGCCGACTGCGAGCCAGGCCTAATCAGCCAACATCAGTGCCCGACCTCACTAATGATCTTGTGGTTGAATAGAAGCTAGTCCCCGCAGAAAAGTTCCAACATCTAGTGGTAATCTTTCCCAGAAGAGTGGAGGCTGTTATATCCGAGCAGGTGTCCACATACTTTAGGTCATGTGGTATACGTTGCACATCAAATCACATTTTATTTGTCACATGCGCCGAATACTGTACTCTATATCATCGACTGTATTCTTTGTAATACATGTATCACTAGCCACTTTAAACTATGCCACTTTGTTTACATACTCATCTCATATGTATATACTGTACTTGATACCATCTACTGTATCTTGCCTATGCTGCTCTGTACCATCACTCATTCATATATCCTTATGTACATATTCTTTATCCCCTTACACTGTGTACAAGACAGTAGTTTTGGAATTGTTAGTTAGATTACTTGTTATTACTGCATTGTCGGAACTAGAAGCACAAGCATTTCGCTACACTCGCATTAACATCTGCTAACCATGTGTATGTGACAAATACAATTTGATTTGATTTGAATACAACAGTGAAATGCTTACAAGCCCTTTAACCAACAATGCAGTTTTTAACAAAAAAGTAAGAGATAAGAATAACAAATAATTAAAGAGCAGCAAAAAATAACAATAGCAAGGCCAATAGAGAGTCAATGTGGAGGCTATATACAGGGTATTACGGTACAGAGTCAATGTGGAGGCTATATACAGGGTATTACGGTACAGAGTCAATGTGGAGGCTATATACAGGGTATTACGGTACAATGTGGAGGCTATATACAGGGTATTACGGTACGGAGTCAATGTGGAATCTATATACAGGGTATTACGGTACAGAGTCAATGTGGAGGCTATATACAGGGTATTACGGTACAGAGTCAATGTGGAGGCTATATACAGGGTGTTACGGTACAGAGTCAATGTGGAGGCTATATACAGGGGGTACCGGTACAGAGTCAATGTGGAGGCTATATACAGGGGGTACAAATCTTTTCAGTCTCTTGAGGGGGAATAGGTTTTGTTGTGCCCTCTTCACGACTGTCTTGGTGTGCTTGGACCATGTTAGTTTGTTGGTGATGTGGACGCCAAGGAACTTGAAGCTCTCAACCTGCTCTACTACAGCCCCGTTGATGAGAATGGGGGCGTGCTCGGTCCTCCTTTTCCTGTAGTCCACAATCATCTCCTTTGTCTTGATCCCGTTGAGTTTGTTGTACGGTCAGGTCTCTGACCTCCTGACCTCCTCATCATTGTTGTTGATCAGGCCTACCACTGTTTTCATTGGCAAACTTAATGATGGTGTTGGAGTCGTGCCTGGCCGTGCAGTCATGAGTGAACAGGGCGTACAGGAGGGGACTTAGCACGCACCCCTGAGGGGCCCCCATGTTAAGGATCAGCGTGGCGGATGTGTTGTTACCTACCCTTACCACCTGAGGGCAGCCCGTCAGGAGGTCCAGGATCCAGTTGCAGAGGGAGGTGTTTTGTCCCAGGGTCCGTAGCTTCGTGATGAGCTTTGAAGACACTATGGTGTTGAATGCTGAGCTGTAGTCAATGAAAGCATTCTCAGGTAGGTGTTCCTTTTATCCAGGTGCGAAAGGGCATTCTGGATTTCAATAGAGAGTGCGTCATCTGTGGATCTGTTGGGGCAGTATGCAAATTGGAAGACGTCTAGGGTTTCTGGGATGATGGTGTTGATGTGAGCCATGACCAGCCTTTCAAAGTACTTCATGGCTACAGACGTGATTGCTACGGGTTGGTAGTCATTAAGGCAGGTTACCTTAGAGTTCTTGGGCACAGGGACTATGGTGGTCTGCTTAAAACATGCTGGTATTACAGACTCAGACAGGGAGAGGTTGAAAATGTTGGTTGCCAGTTGGTCAGCGCATGCTTAGAGTACACGTCCTGGTAATCCGTCTGGCCCTTCGGCCTTGTGAATGTTGCCCTGTTTGAAAGTCTTACTCGCATCGGCTACGGAGAGCGTGATGAGACAGTCGTCCGTCACACAGTTGTCCGGGAACAGCTGATGCTCTCATATCATGATTTGGACGGAAGGTTGTTGGAGCGCCGCAGTGATGCATCTCTCCAACAGCACCCAGGAGAGGAGCGCTGGGATTGGACGAGATCAATATTTATGCTTATTACAGGGCGACATCACCTAAAAAGCCCATATGCCATTGGTTGAGAGAAATTGTCATTGTTTCTTGGCAGTATTCTGTGAGGTTTTATTCTTGTTGGATCAGGGTTAGGGTTAGGGGTTAGGTAACACAGTGTAACCCTCTTTCTCTCTCTCTCTCTAGACAACGCGGGTGGAGTTTGACCTACCAGAGTACTCTGTCAGGAGGCGCTACCAGGACTTTGACTGGCTCAGGACCAAGCTGGAGGACACTCAGCCCACACATCTCATACCAGTAAGTTAACCCTAACCCTAGACTACACATCTCATACCAGTAAGTTAACCCTGACCCCTAACCCTAGACTACACATCTCATACCAGTAAGTTAACCCTGACCCCTAACCCTAGACTACACATCTCATACCAGTAAGTTAACCCTGACCCCTAGCCCTAGACTACACATCTCATACCAGTAAGTTAACCCTAACCCCTAACCCTAGACTACACATCTCATACCAGTAAGTTAACCCTGACCCCTAACCCTAGACTACACATCTCATACCAGTAAGTTAACCGTGACCCTAGACTACACATCTCATACCAGTAAGTTAACCCTGACCCCTAACCCTAGACTACACATCTCATACCAGTAAATTAACCCTGACCCCTAACCCTAGACTACACATCTCATACCAGTAAGTTAACCCTGACCCCTAACCCTAGACTACACATCTCATACCAGTAAGTTAACCCTGACCCCTAACCCTAGACTACACATCTCATATCAGTAAGTTAACCCTGACCCCTAACCCTAGACTACACATCTCATACCAGTAAATTATGTATAAGCGTAACTGGTAGGATCTGAACCCCTGTTTCCCCACTCGGAAAACCAATGTCTTAACCAAGAGGAATGACTCTCTCCTCTCTCTCTCTCTCTCTCTTTCTATTTCTCTCTCTTCTCTCTCTCTCTCTGCCCCCTATTTCTCTTTCTCTCTCTCTGCCCCCTATTTCTCTTTCTCTCCTCTCTCTCTCTCTCTCTCTGCCCCCTATCTCTCTCTCTCTGCCCCCTCCAGCCCCTCCCTGAGAAGTTTGTGATGAAGGGGGTGGTGGACCGGTTCTCTGAGGAGTTTGTTGAGACGAGAAGGAAGGCTCTGGATAAGTTCCTGAAGAGAGTGGCTGACCATCCTGTCCTGTCGTTCAACGAACACTTCAATGCCTTCCTCTCTGCTAAAGTATGTTATAGGCTTGGGCAGTATACCGTATATACTCTATACCAGGGTATTTGGAAATAGCAACGGGATCATTTTTCAATCATGTTAATTGTGCCATTTTTTGTGATATATATATATTTGTTATTTTTATTTTGTATATTCATTTGAATATTTGTAGTTACTTTTTAAGTAAATACCTGCAGTCAGAGCTCTAAAATGCATCTAATATATATATATATACCAATTAGGTTAATTTGGGTGCACTGTGACTATGGAAAACATCTCTCAGATAATAATAAGGCTTGGTTGTACCATTGTTTCTGAATGAGAAACAAGCGAGTGCAGATTCGTTAGCGTCACGGTTACACCATGACGACAGCGATGCTGCTTTTAAACAAACCATGTTGAAACATCTGACCCAGATTACCAGCACAGCATTTTATCTCCCTATAGCAGATTACCAGCACAGCATTTTATCTCCCTATAGCAGATTACCAGCACAGCATTTTATCTCCCTATAGCAGATTACCAGCACAGCATTTTATCTCCCTATAGCAGATTACCAGCACAGCATTTTATCTCCCTATAGCAGATTACCAGCACAGCATTTTATCTCCCTATAGCAGATTACCAGCACAGCATTTTATCTCCCTATAGCAGATTACCAGCACAGCATTTTATCTCCCTATAGCAGATTACCAGCACAGCATTGTATCTCCCTATAGCAGATTACCAGCACAGCATTTTATCTCCCTATAGCAGATTACCAGCACAGCATTTTATCTCCCTATAGCAGATTACCAGCACAGCATTTTATCTCCCTATAGCAGATTACCAGCACAGCATTTTATCTCCCTATAGCAGATTACCAGCACAGCATTTTATCTCCCTATAGCAGATTACCAGCACAGCATTTTATCTCCCTATAGCAGATTACCAGCACAGCATTTTATCTCCCTATAGCAGATTACCAGCACAGCATTTTATCTCCCTATAGAAGATTACCAGCACAGCATTTTATCTCCCTATAGCAGATTACCAGCACAGCATTTTATCTCCCTATAGCAGATTACCAGCACAGCATTGTATCTCCTTATAGCAGATTACCAGCACAGCATTTTATCTCCCTATAGCAGATTACCAGCACAGCATTGTATCTCCTTATAGCAGATTACCAGCACAGCATTTTATCTCCCTATAGCAGATTACCAGCACAGCATTGTATCTCCCTATAGCAGATTACCAGCACAGCATTGTATCTCCTTATAGCAGATTACCAGCACAGCATTTTATCTCCCTATAGCAGATTACCAGCACAGCATTGTATCTCCCTATAGCAGATTACCAGCACAGCATTTTATCTCCCTATAGCAGATTACCAACACAGCATTTTATCTCCCTATAGCAGATTACCAGCACAGCATTTTATCTCCCTATAGCAGATTACCAGCACAGCATTTCACATTCATAAACAATGTCGTGGGCCGTTCTGAACCTACTCACGCGTCAAAGTTGTTAACCATTTGTTGACACTTTGTTCAGCCCTGTTACCCCATTGACTAGCTAGTTAATAACCTGGTAATTTGACCAATAGAGGAAGAGGGATAGTTTCTTCAGGAAATCAATGATCACAGCAATGAATGAATGACTGATCTCTTGCATGTTGTCATCACAAACCTGACGTTTTTAAAGAGACCGTGTACAAATATCAAGTCCATATCCCAATCTCTCTGTCCATGGCTTAAGAAAAGGGCATATTTCGTTAGCTACCTACTGCAGGACATCAACACAAGCAGACCAGAAAATAAAATGATGTTTAGGATTTGATTGGTGTGAAGCCAAATCCAACCTGGACTCCCATGGGGGCCATTTTGCTGGATTTGATTGGTGTGAAGCCAAATCCAACCTATCCTCCCTTGGGGGTGTTTTGCAGATAAAATAAAATAATGATTAATAAACAACTCTTAAGCGGGCCACATTATGTTTCTGCTGTTAGACCTACTGGTAGCTGGCGATCTGCCCGTTGAAGACCCCTGATCTAGCTGGTTAGCTTAGCTGGCGATCTGCCCGTTGAAGACCCCTGATCTAGCTGGTTAGCTTAGCTGGCGATCTGCCCGTTGAAGACCCCTGATCTAGCTGGTTAGCTTAGCTGGCGATCTGCCCGTTGAAGACCCCTGATCTAGCTGGTTAGCTTAGCTGGCGATCTGCCCGTTGAAGACCCCTGATCTAGCTGGTTAGCTTAGCTGGCGATCTGCCCGTTGAAGACCCCTGATCTAGCTGGTTAGCTTAGCTGGCGATCTGCTTGTTGAAGACCCCAGATCTAGCTGGTTAGCTTCTTGCTGAATCAAACTCCTCTTGGTAACACCAGAGAATCTCCTCCTGGATCAAGAGCCTTGCTATCTAATATTAGTATTTTTGCGTGCAGCATTTTCGAGTTACTTATTGTAATTTTATGAGCCGGAATGTCAGAGACGGCATAAAATCCCTCTTCTGACACCAGTGTAACAGCAGGGCAGGGAAACGAAACCGGGTCGCTGGTGTGAAAGATCACATGTAGCTCAGTTGGTAGAGCATGGTGCTTGCAACACCAGGGTTGTGGGTTCGATTCCAACTGGGGACCAGTATGAAAATGTATGTACTCACTACTATGTCGCTTTGGATAAAAGTCACTGCTAAATGGCATATTCTTCTAATCTGAACAAAAAATATAAACGCTGAGCTGAAATAAAAGATCCCAGAAATGTTCCATACTCACAAAAAGCTTATTTCCCCCAAAATGTGTGAAGACATTTTGTTAATCCATCCACCTGACAGGTGTGGCATATCAACAAGCAGATTAAACAGCATGATCCTTACACAGGTGCACCTTGTACTGGGGACAATAAAATGGCACTTTAAAATGTTTTGTCACACAACACAATGCCACAGATTTTCTCAAGTTTTGAGGGAGCGTGCAATTGGCATGCTGATTGCAGGAATGTCCACCAGAGTTGTTGCCAGAGAATTTTATGTTTTCGAGAATTTGGCTGTACGTCCAACCGGCCTCAAAACCGCAGAACGCGTGTAACCACGCCAGCCCAGGACCTCCACATCCGGCTACTTAACCTACGGGATCGTCTGAGACCAGCCACCCGGACAGCTGATGAAACTGTGGGTTTGCTCAACCGAAGAATTTCTACACAAACTGTTAGAAACCGTCTCAGGGAAGCTCATCTGCTCGTCATTCTCACCAGGGTCTTGACCTGACTGCAGTTTGGCATCGTGACCGACTTCAGTGGGCAAATACTCCCCTTTGATGGCCACTGGAACACTGGAGAAGTGTGCTCTTCACGGATTCATCCCGTTTTCAACTGTACCGGGGAGATGGCAGACCGTGTATAGGGCGTCGTGTGGGTTCGAGAGGTTTGCTGATGTCAACGTTGTGAACAGATTATGGTATGGGAAAGCATAAGCTATGGACAACGAACACAATTGCATTTTATTGATGGCAATTTGAAAGCACAGAGATACCGCGACGAGATCCCGAGGTCCGTTGTCGTGCCATTCATCCTCCTCCATCACCTCAAGTTTCAGCATGATAATGCATTTCACAAGGATCTGTACACAATTCCTGTAAGCTGAAAATGTCCCAGTTCTTCCATGGCCTGCACTCTCACCAGACATGTCACCCATTAAGCATGTTTGGGATGCTCTGGATCTACGTGTACGACAGCGTGTTCCAGTACCCGCCAATATCCAGAAACGGATCAACTCTATGCGAAGGAGATGCCGCGCTGAATGAGGGAAACTGGTTGTCACCAGATACTGACTGGTTTTCTGATCCCACGCCCCTTTTGTTTTCAAAGGTATCTGTGACCTACAGATGCATAGCTGCATTCCCAGTCATCTGAAATCTATAGATTAGGGCATCAATTGAAATTGAAATTGCGTTTTCTATTTTTTTCTATGTTCTTCTGAAATGTTTGCGATGCACTCATTAGCATTTAGCTAGCATTCGCTATGGGATTTTACGTGTACTTGTTAGCATTGCTAACCTTTTAGGATTACAGAGGCTCAGCGGGGTATATTACTGGTATTACCGGTATTACTGAATATCCCGGTTATGGCACAAGATCGGTATGAAGGTATGACAATCTGGATACGCGTAGTATGTTAGATAGGAGAGAAATTACTGCAAATACTGTAGGCATTACAGTACTGTATGCATTTCTGACTCATACCTCCCACTGTGAATTAATAAAGCTTGAAGGAATCTCCAATCAAAGTCTCTGAGACATCTGTTGGTGTAATGTTGTAACAGTGGTAAACAAGGCTCTAACCGTTGTGTGTGATTGTATGTTGTGTTTAACCAGCGTGTTGTGGTTTCTCCTCAGGACCTGAATAAGAGACAAGGCTCTAACAGTTGTGGTTTCTCCTCAGGACCTGAATAAGAGACAATACTCTAACCGCTGTGGTTTCTCCTCAGGACCTGAATAAGAGACAAGACTCTAACAGTTGTGGTTTCTCCTCAGGACCTGAATAAGAGACAAGGCTCTAACAGTTGTGGTTTCTCCTCAGGACCTGAATAAGAGACAATACTCTAACCGCTGTGGTTTCTCCTCAGGACCTGAATAAGAGACAAGGCTCTAACCGCTGTGGTTTCTCCTCAGGACCTGAATAAGAGACAAGGCTCTAACAGTTGTGGTTTCTCCTCAGGACCTGAATAAGAGACAAGGCCTAGCCCTGCTCTCTAAGATGGGGGAGTCGGTGAAGTACGTGACCGGAGGGTACAAGCTGAGGGGCCGACCCGTGGAGTTTTCTGCTATGGGAGACTACCTGGATATGTTCACACAGAAGCTGGGTACTATCGACAGGATAGCACAGAGAATCATCAAAGAACAGTCAGGTAGGTAACGGTGGTTATTGCTGGGTCACTCTTTTCTGTTCTGTGTTGCCAAATACAATTGTATTGGTCACACACACATGGTTAGCAGATGTTAATCCGACAGTAGCGAAATGCTTGTGCTTCTAGTTCCGACCGTGCAGTAATATCTAACAAGTAATCGAACAATTTCACAACAACTACCTTATACACACGAGTGTAAAGGAATGAATAAGAATATGTACATATAAATATATGGATGAGCGATGGCCGAACGGCATAGGCAAGATGCAGTAGATGATATAGAGTACAGATGAGATGAGGTGAGATGAGTAATGTAGGGTATGTAAACATTATATAAAGTGACATTGTTTAAAGTGGCTAGTGATACATGTATTACATCCAATTATTAATTATTAAAGTGGCTAGAGATGAGTCAGTATGTTGGCAGCAGCCACTCAATGTTAGTGGTGGCTGTTTTTTCAGTCTCTCGGCCCCTGCTTTGACGCACCTGTACTGACCTCGCCTTCTGGATGATAGCGGGGTGAACAGGCAGTGGCTCGGGTGGTTGTTGTCCTTGATGATCTTTTTAGCCTTCCTCGGACATCGGGTGTTGTAGGTGTCCTGGAGGGCAGGTAGTTTGCCCCCGGTGATGCGTTGTGCAGACCTCACTCCCTCTGGAGAGCCTTACGGTTGTGGGCGGAGCAGTTGCCGTACCAAGTTTGTGAAGGTTTTAGGTGACGAGACAAATTTCTTCAGCCTCCTGAGGTTGAAGAGGCACTGTTTCGCCTTCTTCACCACGCTGTCTGTGTGCGTGGACCATTTCAGTTTGTCTGTGATGTGTACACCGAGGAACTTAAAACTTACTACCCGCTCCACTACTGTCCCGTCGATGTGGATAGGGGGCTGCTCCCTCTACTGTTTCCTGAAGTCCACGATCATCTCCTTTGTTTTGTTGACGTTGAGTGTGAGGTTATTTTCCTTACACCACACTCCGAGGGCCTTCACCTCCACCTCCTCCCTGTAGGCAGACTCTCTGCCTGACTCTGTGTCAGTGACTCCCGTGTGTGTGTGTGTGTGTGTGTGTGTGTGTGTGTGTGTGCGCGCGCGCTACGTGTTTTTAAGAAGACGTCCGCACAAGAATATTAAACAAACATTTGACCAACTGGGGACATTGTTTTAGTCCCCACAGGGTCAAATGCTATTTCTAGGGGGTTTAGGGTTAAGGTTAGAATTAGTGTCAGGGTTAGAATTATGATAAGGGTTAGGAGCCAGGGTTAGGAGCCAGGGTTAGGGGCCAGGGTGAGGTTTTTGGGTTAGGGTAAGAGTACAGGTTAGGGGTTAGGGAAAATAGGATTTGGAATAGGACTGAATTGTGTGTACTCACAAGGTTAGCTGTACAAGACGTGTGTGTGTGTGTGTGTGTGTTTACGGTCCTATCTAACCTGGGCGGTGACTGTCCCCTTCTCTATCCTGTCTCTGACTACTGTGTCCCTCCTCCACTGTGTATTCAGAGTACCAGGTAGAGCTGCGTGAGTACGGTCCTGTCTACACTACCTGGGCGTTGTCGGAAGCGGAGCTACAGGGGCCTCTGGAGGGCGTGGCCAGCTGCATGGCTAACTGCTCCAGCGCCCTGGACGAACTCACCCAGGACATGAGCGAAGACTTCCTGCCCGTGCTCCGAGAATACGTCCTCTATATCGAGTCCATGAAGGTACAGTAGAATACGTCCTCTATATTGATTCCATGAAGGTACGGTAGAATGATTCCAGTAGAATACACTCCCCTAGTACTTTGTTTGTGATATAACTTTTAACGCAAAATATTCCGATATCCTTCACTGACCAAACTGCATTTTTTTTTTAACTACTCTTTTTACTGAGTGGAGAATCATGATTCATGTTTCTGAGTGACTTGGTTATTCATTTGACCTGCTGGCTGCATTGAATTCTACAGCAGGATCTACTGCAATAGTGAAGGTGTAAACTTGGCAGTAGAAAATCTTACCAGTATATTTGACCTCTCAGCTTCCCTATCAAATCTAAAAATCTCAAATAGAAAACCGAAGAAAATTAACAACAATGACAAATGGTTTGATGAAGAAGGCAAACATCTAAGAAAGAAATTGAGAAACCTGTCCAACCAATGGTGAATCACTAAAACAATACAGAAATACACTACGGAAAAAGAAGGAACAGCACGTCAGAAATCAGCTCAATGTAATTGAAGAATCCATAGACTCTAACCACTTCTGGGAAAATTGGAAAACACTAAACAAACAACAACACGAAGAATTATCTATCCAAAATGGATAAAAAATGGTAAACCACTTCTCCAATCTTTTTGGCTCTATAACAAAGAATAAAGATCAAAAACATATACATGATCAAATACAGATCTTAGAATCATCTATTAAAGACTACCAGAACCCACTGGATTCTCCAATTAGCTTGAATGAGTTACAGGACAAAATAAAAACCCTCCAACCCAAAAAGGCCTGTGGTGTTGATGGTATCCTCAATGAAATGATCAAATATACAGACAACAAATTCCAATTGGCTATACTAAAACTCTTTAACATCATCCTTAGCTCTGGCATCTTCCCCAATATTTGGAACCAAGAACTGATCACCCCAATCCACAAAAGTGGAGACAAATTTTGACCCCAATAACTACCATGGAATATGCATCAACAGTAACCTTGGGGAAATCCTCTGCATTAACATTAACAGCAGACTCGTACATTTCCTTAATGAAAACAATGTACTGAGCAAATGTCAAATTGGCTTTTTACCAAATTACCGTACAACAGACCACGTATTCACCTTGCACACCCTAATTGACAACCAAACAAACCAAAACAAAGGCAAAGTCTTCTCATGCTTTGTTGATTTCAAAAAAGCCTTTGACTCAATTTGGCATGAGGGTCTGCTATACAAACTGATGGAAAGTGGTGTTGGGGGTAAACATACGACATTATAAAATCCATGTACACCATCAACAAGTGTGCGGTTAAAATTGGCAAAAAACACACAATTTCTTTACATAGGGTCATGGGGTGAGACAGGGATGCAGCTTAAGCCCCACCCTATTCAACATATATATCAACGAATTGGCGCGGGCACTAGAAAAGTCTGCAGCACCCGGCCTCACCCTACTAGAATCCGAAGTCAAATGTCTACTGTTTGCTGTTGATCTGGTGCTTCTGTCACCAACCAAGGAGGGCCTACAGCAGCACCTAGATCTTCTGTCAGTAAATTCTGACAGTAAATCTCAGTAAGACCAAAATAATGGTGTTCCAAAAAAGGTCCAGTCGCCAGGACCACAAATACAAATTCCATCTAGACACTGTTGCCCTAGAGCACACAAAAAACTATACATACCTCGGCCTAAACATCAGCGCCACAGGTAACTTCCACAAAGCTGTGAACGATCTGAGAGACAAGGCAAGAAGGGCATTCTATGCTATCAAAAGGAACATAAATTTCAACATACCAATTAGGATCTGGCTAAAAATACTTGAATCAGTCATAGAGCCCATTGCCCTTTATGGTTGTGAGGTCTGGGCGCCGCTCACCAACCAAGAATTCACAAAATGGGACAAACACCAAATTGAGACTCTGCATGCAGAATTCTGCAAAAATATCCTCAGTGTACAACGTAGAACACCAAATAATGCATGCAGAGCAGAATTTGGCCGATACCAACTAATTATCAAAATCCAGAAAAGAGCCGTTAAATTCTACAACCACCTAAAAGGAAGCGATTCCCAAACCTTCCATAACAAAGCCATCACCTACAGAGAGATGAACCTGGAGAAGAGTCCCCTAAGCAAGCTGGTCCTGGGGCTCTGTTCACAAACACAAACACACCCCACAGAGCCCCAGGACATCAGCACAATTAGGCCTAACCAAATCATGAGAAAACAAAAAGATAATTACTTGACACATTGGAAAGAATTAACAAAAAACTAGAATGCTATTTGGCCTTAAACAGAGAGATGACACAGTGGCAGAATACCTGACCACTGTGACTGACCCAAACTTAAGGAAAGCTTTGACTATGTACAGACTCAGTGAGCATAGCCTTGCTATTGAGAAAGGCCGCCGTAGGCAGACATGGCTCTCAAGAGAACACAGGCTATGTGCTCACTGCCCACAAAATGAGGTGGAAACTGAGCTGCACTTCCTAACCTCCTGTCCAATGTATGACCATATTAGAGAAACATATTTCCCTCAGATTACACAGATCCACAAAGAATTTGACCATTCTTTAACCATTTGCACATCGTTGTTGCATTGTTACAACACTGTATATATATATGCAAAACATCTAAATATATATATATATATAATATGACATTTGTAATGTCTTTATTGTTTAGAAACTTCTGTATCTGTAATGTTTACTGTTAATTTTAATTGTTTATTTCACTTTTGTATATTATCTACCTCACTTGCTTTGGCAATGTTAACATGTTTCCCATGCCAATAAAGCCCCTTGAATTGAATTGAGTTAATACGCTCTCTTCTGGCTCAGCGGCGCCGGAGACTCAGTCTCCTCCTATCACAGCCATTAAATACTGTAACTGTTTTAAAGTCACCATTGACCTCATGGGGCGGCAGGTAGCCTAGTGGTTCGAGCGTTGGTTTCAAGATCGAATCCCAGAGCTGAAAAGGTAAAAATGAGTCGTTCTGCCCCTGAATAAGGCAGTTAACTCACTGTTCCTAGGCCGTCATTGAAAAAACGGACTTGCCTAGTTAAATAAAGGTAAAATGAATTAAAAAATGGTGAAGTTCGTTTTCTTTCCTCTCCGACAACTGAGTTAGGAAGGATGCCTGTATATTTGTAGTGACTGGGTGTTTTGATACACCATCTAAAGTGTCATTAATAACTTCACCATGCTCAAAGGGATGTTCAATATCTGCTTTTAAAATAAAATAAATGTTTTGCTTTTACCCATCTACCAATAGGTGCCCTTCTTTGGGAGACATTGAAAATTGAAGAAAAAACCTCCCTGGTCTTTGTGGTTGAATTTGTGGTTGAAATTCACTGCTTGACTTTATGGACTT
Source organism: Oncorhynchus clarkii lewisi (assembly GCF_045791955.1). Lineage (NCBI taxonomy): Eukaryota > Metazoa > Chordata > Actinopteri > Salmoniformes > Salmonidae > Oncorhynchus > Oncorhynchus clarkii. Next base: position 3,663,741 of record NC_092158.1, on the reverse strand, counting down.
TACAGATTATTGTGTGTGTGTTGAGTACAGAGAAGGTAGTCATTTAAAAGTAACGCTAAACATGTGATTTTGTTAAGCACATTTTTACTCTGGAACGTATTCTGCCACAACAAGGAGGTTAAATACTTATTAAGAGACATCTCAGCTTTTCATTTTTTATTTAATTCGTCAAAATGGTGAAAACCATAATTCCACTTTGACATTATTACTGTACTGTATGTAGGCCAGTTATAATGTTGGCCAGTAATCATTTGCATTTGAATCTATTTTAAAATGCTGTAACACAACAACATGTGGAAACAGCCAAAGGGGTGAGAATACTTCCTGAAGGCACATATTTCAGTCAGATGGCTTTTCAGCCTGGAAAAGTCTGGTTTACTCTCTCTCTCTCTTCTCTCTCACACTCTCTCTCTCTGTCTCTCTCTATTCTCTCTCTCTCTATTTCCCTATCTTTCCCCCTCTCTCTCTACTTCTCTCTCTCTCTCTCTCTCTCTCTCTACTTCTCTCTCTCTCTCTGTCTCTCTCTGTCTCTCTGTCTCTCTGTCTCTCTACTTCTCTCTCTCTCTCTCTCTCTCTCTCTCTCTCTCTCTCAAGTCCTCCCAGACTGCTGAGGAAAGCAATACTTTCACCACATCAGGATGTGTCGCTTCCTCTTTCCCTAGAATTACTTTTGCTGACCAGTCATGTTTGTGTTGAGACAGAATGAGAGCTGCCTTGGGGTTTAGGGTTTCTTCAGGCACTACAATTTGGTGTTTATCTCTGATTTTCACTTCCACCCATTCTAACCCTAATCATATCATTGTTTAAGTTTAGGTATATCAAACAAAATATATACCAGTGCCTTGCGAAAGTATTCAGACCCCTTGGATTTCTTATTGTTTTTCTGTGCTACAAAGTGGGTTTAAAATGTATATAATTGTCAATTTTTGTTAACAGTATACACAAAATACTCTCAAAGTGGAAGAATTTTTTAATTTTTTTTTCCAATTTAAAGATTCATAAAAAATGTAATAACTCAAATATAATCATTGCATAAGCATTTAGCACCTTTGTTTAGGCCTAAATTATCATCAATATTATTATATTTAAATCCCTTTATATTTAGGGACTGTGGTTTATATTTAGTCGGGTGTGTTTCTGCTCTGCCAGATTGTACTGAAGAAGAGGGATAACATCCAGGCTGAATACGAGGCTAAACTGGAAGCTGCTGCCTTCCGGAAAGAGGACAGAGCATCATGCACAGTGAGTCTACTGAACTATTACCTGGTCTCAGATCTGTTTGGTTTTACCAACTCTACTGAACTATAACCTAGCCTGGTCTTTTTTTTTCCGAACTCCTATGGTCATTTCCTAGCCTGGTCTCAGATATTTTTGTGCTGTCTATATGGTCATTACCTAGCTATAACAATGTACTTACAATTTACTTTGATTTACTTACAATTCTGTGTACTGTCAATGCTAATGTCATTTAGACTATTTTTCCATAATGCTATGCCCATTGTAACTTGTTCAGAGCGTAGCCATATGACCTCTAGTGCCTTGCTTAGTTCTGTTTCCTGTCCCCTCCTTACAGCAGGTGCTTAGTTATGTCCCCTCCCTACAGCAGGTGCTTAGTTCTGTCCCCTCCCTACAGCCGGTGCTTAGTTCTGTTCCCTGTTCCCTCCCTACAGCAGGTGTTTAGTTCTGTCCCCTCCCTACAGCAGGTGCTTAGTTCTGTCCCCTCCCTACAGCAGGTGATTAGTTCTGACCCCTCCCTACAGCAGGTGCCTAGTTCTGACCCCTCCCTACAGCAGGTGCTTAGTTCTGTCCCCTTCCTACAGCCGGTGCTTAGTTCTGTCCCCTCCCTGCAGCAGGTGCTTAGTTCTGTCCCCTTCCTACAGCCGGTGCTTAATTCTGTCCCCTTCCTACAGCCGGTGCTTAATTCTGTCCCCTCCCTACAGCAGGTGCTTAGTTCTGTCCCCTTCCTACAGCCGGTGCTTAGTTCTGTCCCCTCCCTACAGCAGGTGATTAGTTATGTCCCCTCCCTACAGCAGGTGCTTAGTTCTGTCTCCTCCCTACAGCAGGTGCTTAGTTCTGTCCCCTTCCTACAGCCGGTGCTTAGTTCTGTCCCCTCCCTACAGCCGGTGCTTAGTTCTGTTCCCTGTTCCCTCCCTACAGCAGGTGCTTAGTTATGTCCCCTCCCTACAGCAGGTGCTTAGTTCTGTCCCCTCCCTACAGCCGGTGCTTAGTTCTGTTCCCTGTTCCCTCCCTACAGCAGGTGTTTAGTTCTGTCCCCTCCCTACAGCAGGTGCTTAGTTCTGCCCCCTCCCTACAGCAGGTGCTTAGTTCTGTCCCCTCCCTACATCAGGTGATTAGTTCTGTCCCCTCCCTACAGCAGGTGATTAGTTCTGACCCCTCCCTACAGCAGGTGCCTAGTTCTGACCCCTCCCTACAGCAGGTGCTTAGTTCTGTCCCCTTCCTACAGCCGTTGCTTAGTTCTGTCCCCTCCCTACAGCAGGTGCTTAGTTCTGTCCCCTTCCTACAGCCGGTGCTTAATTCTGTCCCCTCCCTACAGCAGGTGCTTAGTTCTGTCCCCTTCCTACAGCCGGTGCTTAGTTCTGTCCCCTCCCTACAGCTGGTGCTTAGTTCTGTTCCCTGTTCCCTCCCTACAGCAGGTGTTTAGTTCTGTCCCCTCCCTACAGCAGGTGTTTAGTTCTGTCCCCTCTCTACAACAGGTGCCTACAGACGTGGAGAAGTGCCATGACAGAGTGGAGTGTTGCAATGCTGACCTGAAGTCAGACTGGGACCGCTGGCAGAACAACAAGAGACAAGACTTCAGACAGTTACTCACTGGCATGGCAGACCACAACGTCCAGTACTATGAGAAGGTAAGAGGGGAGACTACCCACTGCCTTTTGTTATAATATATATAATTGTCCCTTGCCAAAATCTTAATCCTAACCCAGCCCTTATCTCGACCCTGACCTGGTAAATGGTTTGTCGTGGTTTTCTTGGTGTAACCCAGGTGATCATAGTTCAACTAGAAGAAAATGGTCTCAGCTCTGATTTATCCTCTAGTTCATGGGTGTCAAACTCTGGCCTGTGGGCCAAATTTGGCCCGCGGGGTAATTATATTTGGCCCGCGAGACAATACCAAATTACTACTAGAGCTGGCCCGCCGGTATTATACAGCGCATTCACCACTAATACTACGAATCCCATAATGCTCTGCTGTTTTCGCGCGCCAATCAGGACAGGACCCAGAAACGCTCTCTCCTCTGTGACAGTAGTCATAGCAACATAGACGCTACAACTGTCAGCGAGCTAACCCTTCCCAAAAATGGCGAAAGAAAGGCAGAAAACAGGAGCTTTCTGGACAAGTGGGAGGCAGAATATCTGTTTACATATGTAAAAGACAAACCTGTTTGTCTTGTTTGTGGAGTCAACGTGGCTGTAAGTAAGGAGTACAACATTAGACGACACTATGAAACGAAACACCATGACAAATACAAGGACCTGGACATGACTCAAAGGAGCCAGAAAGTAGAGGAGATGAAAAGAAGTTTGGTTTCACAACAGAATATGTTTAAAAAAGCCACATCACAAAGCGAGGCTGCTGTAAAGGCTAGTTATATAGTGGCAGCAGAGATCGCAAAATCAGCCCGGCCCTTTAATGAGGGAGAGTTCATGAAAAAGTGCATGATGAAGGTTTGTGACCTCGTATGCCCAGAGAAAAAACAAGCATTTTCAAACGTGAGCCTGAGCAGGAACACAGTAGCTGATCGCACATGTGATCTTGCCACCAATCTGTATGACCAGCTGATGGAAAAGGGAAAAGATTTTGTTGCGTTCTCCCTCGCTGTGGATGAGAGCTGCGACGCATCTGATACTGCTCAGCTGTCAGTCTTCATCCGTGGAGTGGACTCAAATCTGTGTGTTACGGAGGAGCTATTAGGATTCAAATCAATGCATGGCACAACCAAAGGAAATCTTTGAGGAGGTTTCCAAATGTGTAACTGAAATAAAGCTGCCGTGGGATAAACTTGTTGGATTAACGACAGATGGTGCGCCAGCGATGTGCGGTAAAAAGAGTGGACTGGTGGGCATGGTTCGGGAGAAGATGCGGGAAGAGAACTGTGCAGGTGAGCTAACTGTTTACCACTGCATCATACATCAGGAAGCACTGTGTGCTAAAGCCCTAAAGATGGAACATGTTATGACCACAGTAACACAGGTAGTTAACTTTATAAGAGCCAAAGGTCTAAATCACCGCCAGTTTAAATCTTTTCTGGAGGAGTGTGGTTCGGAATACGCAGACGTGCCGTATCACACAGAGGTGAGATGGCTAAGCAGAGGAAAAGTACTGAACAGATGTTTCGAGCTGCGTGAGGAAATATGTCAATTCCAAAACCAAAGGGAAGGATACAGCAGAGCTCCGGGAGCAAAAGTTCCTGTGTGAGCTGGCCTTTCTCTGTGACATCTCGAGCCATCTCGATGCGCTGAACCTGCAGCTTCAGGAGCGGGGGCGCATCATCACAGACATGTACGCTGCAGTGAGGGCCTTCAAAACTAAACTGTGCATGTGGGAGAATCAGATGCTGCAAGGAAACCCTTGCCATTTTCCCTGCTGCCAATCCATAAAAGCGCTGATCTCTACCGCCGTGTTCCCATGCGCACAGTTTGCTGAAAAACTCAGTGTTCTCGCCGCTGAGTTTAGCTGGCGATTTGCCGACTTCGATGCCCAGAAATGCAAGTTTGAACTGCTTAGTAATCACTTCGCAGTTGATGTGGAAAATGCACCAACCAACATCCAAATGGAGCTGATTGAACTCCAGTGCAACGACACGCTGAAGTCAAAGTATGATGCTGTGGGCGCCGCACAGTTTCCACGGTACATCCCTGACACAATGCCTCAGCTCCGCACCCAAGCTGCTCAGATGCTCTCCATGTTCGGCAGCACTTATCTATGCGAGCAACTTTTCTCCTCGATGAAGATGACCAAAACAACTCACAGGAGACGTCTGACTGATGAACATCTTCGCTCGATACTGAGGATTTCTTCAGCTCAGAGCTTGAGCCCAGACATTGATGAACTAGCATCCAAGAAGAGATGCCAGGTATCTGGCTTGGGCACATCAGATTAGACCAGTGTGCAATAATTAACGTTTTCTTTATGCACTTTTTCTTGCTACAAGGCATGGGCTTGAATGGTTGATTGATTTATTATCATTTTATTTGTAAAATTATTAGCCAGTGGAAAAAGTTTATTTTGGTATTTAAATCAGAAGGCTGCAAATAGAAAAGAGGCATACAATTTTATTTAAATTGTATTTATTTAATAAATGAATGCCATTGATGTGTTTTTTTCATTTGAAATTCGATTTTGCATGTCTCCACTATTAAATTATATATTGTATGGTAATAAGCGATGCTTGTTCCATATTCAATGTTAAAGCAAAACTTGTTTGGGTCCATATTAAAAGGTTAATTTGTTCAATGTTGGCCCGTGACTTTGTTCAGGTTTTACATTTTGGCCCACTGGGTATTTGAGTTTGACACCCCTGCTCTAGTTCCTCCTGTAGAACCTCTAGTTCCTCCTGTAGAACCTCTAGCTCCTCATGTAGAAACTCATGTAATACCTCTAGTCCCTCTTTTACCCGTAGTGCTTCTAGTCTCTCTAGTTCCTCTACTTCCTCCTGTAGAACCTCTAGATCCTCCTGTAGAACCTCTACGTCCTCCTGTAGAACCTCTAGATCCTCCTGTAGAACCTATTGTTCCTCCTGTAGTACCTCTACTTCCTCCTGTAGAACATCTTGTTCCTCCTGTAGTACCTCTACGTCCTCCTGTAGAACCTCTAGATCCTCCTGTAGAACCTATTGTTCCTCCTGTAGTACCTCTACTTCCTCCTGTAGAACATCTTGTTCCTCCTGTAGTACCTCTACGTCCTCCTGTAGAACCTCTACTTCCTCCTGTAGAACCTCTAGATCCTCATGTAGAACCTCTAGATCCTCCTGTAGAACCTCTAGGTCCTCCTGTAGTACCTCTAGTTCCTCCTATAGTACCTATACTTCCTCCTGTAGTACCTCTAGTTCCTCCTGTAGTACCTCTACTTCCTCCTGTAGAACCTCTACTTCCTCCTGTAGAACCTCTACTTCCTCCTGTAGTACCTCTAGTTCCTCCTGTAGTACATCTACTTCCTCCTGTAGAACCTCTAGTTTCTCCTGTAGAACCTCTACTTCCTCCTGTAGAACCTCTAGATCCTCCTGTAGAACCTCTAGATCCTCCTGTAGAACCTCTAGGTCCTCCTGTAGAACCTCTAGCTCCTCATGTAGAAACTCATGTAATACCTCTAGTCCCTCTTTTACCCGTAGTGCTTCTAGTCTCTCTAGTTCCTCTACTTCCTCCTGTAGAACCTCTAGATCCTCCTGTAGAACCTATAGATCCTCCTGTAGAACCTCTAGTTCCTCCTGTATAAACTCTAGTTCCTCCTGTAGAACCTCTACTTCCTCCTGTAGTTCCTCTACTTCCTCCTGTAGAACCTCTACCTCCTCCTGTAGAACCTCTACCTCCTCCTGTAGAACGTATAGATCCTCCTGTAGAATCTCTACATACTCCTGTAGAATCTCTACATACTCCTGTAGAATCTCGACATACTCCTGTAGAACCTATAGTTCCTCCTGTAGTACCTCTAGATCCTCCTGTAGAACCTCTACTTCCTCATGTAGAACCTCTAGTTCCTCCTGTAGTACCTCTAGATCCTCCTGTAGAACCTCTAGTTCCTCCTGTAGTACCTCTACTTCCTCCTGTAGAACCTCTACTTCCTCCTTTAGAACCTCTAGTTCCTCCTGTAGAACCTCTAGTTCCTCCTGTAGTACCTCTACTTCCTCCTGTAGTACCTCTAGTTCCTCCTGTAGTACATCTACTTCCTCCTGTAGTACCTCTAGATCCTCCTGTAGTACCTCTACTTCCTCCTGTAGAACCTCTACTTCCTCCTGTAGAACCTCTAGATCCTCCTGTAGTACCTCTACTTCCTCCTGTAGAACCTATAGTTCCTCCTGTAGAACCTCTACTTCCTCCTGTAGTACCTCTAGATCCTCCTGTAGAACCTCTAGTTCCTCCTGTAGTACCTCTACTTCCTCCTGTAGAACCTCTAGATCGTCCGGTTATTTCAGCCACACCCGTTGCTGACAGGTGTATAAAATCGACCACACAGCAGTGGAATCTCCATCGACAAACATTGGCAGTAGAATGGCCTGACTGAAGAGCTCCGTGACGTTCAACGTGGCACCGTCAGAGGGTGTCACCTTTCCAACAAGCCCTGTTAGAGCTTCCCCGGTCAACTATAAGTGCTGTTATTGTGACGTCTAGGAGTAACAATGGCTCAGCTGCGAAGTAGTAGGCCACACAAGCTCACAGAATGGGACCGGTGATTGCTGAAACTTGTGCCAGGGATGTTCTCTGTTTAGTGAGTCCTCCAGATCAGAGGCAGTAGAGATGACCAGGGATATTCTCTGTTTAGTGAGTCCTCCAGATCAGAGGTAGTAGAGATGAGTAGAGATGACCAGGGATGTTCTCTGTTTAGTGAGTCCTCCAGATCAGAGGCAGTAGGGATGACCAGGGATGTTCTCTGTTTAGTGAGTCCTCCAGATCAGAGACAGTAGAGATGACCAGGGATGTTCTCTGTTTAGTGAGTCCTCCAGATCAGAGGCAGTAGAGATGACCAGGGATATTCTCTGTTTAGTGAGTCCTCCAGATCAGAGGCAGTAGAGATGAGTAGAGATGACCAGGGATGTTCTCTGTTTAGTGAGTCCACCAGATCAGAGGCAGTAGAGATGAGTAGAGATGACCAGGGATGTTCTCTGTTTAGTGAGTCCACCAGATCAGAGGCAGTAGGGATGACCAGGGATGTTCTCTGTTTAGTGAGTCCTCCAGATCAGAGGCAGTAGGGATGACTAGGGATGTTCTCTGTTTAGTGAGTCCTCCAGATCAGAGGCAGTAGGGATGACTAAGTGTTCTCATCATAAGTATGTGAATTTAACCATTTTCATGTCCTGCATTCATTCAGAATGTACTTTCTGTTGTCAGGGGAAATGTATAGAGTAAAAAGTATAATCTTTCCTTTAGGAATGTAGTGGAGTAAAAAACACATTTAAATAGTAAAGTACTTAAGTGGTACTTCAAAGTGATTTTCCTTAAGTTCTTTACACCTCTGTTCCGCTGTTATAATGTGGGTTCCCATTAGCTTTGGGTTCCCATGAGTCCCAGTGCTTCTAGTGTCTTTAGTTACAATGTGTTTTATTTTGTCTTTATTTAACCATTGAAATCACGTGATCTTTATGATGAGGATGGAGCAACATAAAAACTCATATTATACGGTCTCTGTGTTGCAGTGCTAAGCAGCGTCTCCCCTCTCTCCCTCTGTCGTCTCTCTCTCCCTCTGTCCTCTCTCTCTCTCTCCCTCTGTCGTCTCTCTCTCTCTCTCTCTCTCTCTCCTTCTGTCGTCTCTCTCTCTCTCCCTCTGTTGTCTCTCTCTCTCTCTCTCTCTCCCTCTCTCTTCCTCTCTCTCATGTCCTCCTCTCTCTCTCCAACTCATGTCCCTCTCCCTGTTTCTCCCCTCTCGCTCGGTTGTCTCCCTCTCTCCCTCCCCCCTCCCCCTCTTTCTCTCTCCCTCTCTCTCATGTCCCCCTCTCTCCCTCCAACTCATGTCCTCCTCTCTCCCTCACGCTCATGTCCTCCTCTCTCATGTCCTCCTCTCTCATGTCCTCCTCTCTCATGTCCTCCTCTCTCATGTCCTCCTCTCTCCCTCTCTCATGTCCTCCTCTCTCCCTCTCTCATGTCCTCCTCTCTCCCTCTCTCTCATGTCCTCCTCTCTCCTCCTCCTCTCTCCCTCTCTCTCATGTCCTCCTCTCTCCCTCTCTCTCATGTCCTCCTCTCTCCCTCTCGCTCATGTCCTCCTCTCTCCTCCTCTCCCTCTCTCACGTCCTCCTCTCTCACGTCCTCCTCTCTCATGTCCTCCTCTCTCATGTCCTCCTCTCTCACGTCCTCCTCTCTCATGTCCTCCTCTCTCATGTCCTCCTCTCATGTCCTCCTCTCATGTCCTCCTCTCTCATGTCCTCCTCTCTCATGTCCTCCTCTCTCCCTCTCTCATGTCCTCCTCTCTCCCTCTCTCATGTCCTCCTCTCTCCCTCTCTCATGTCCTCATCTCTCCCTCTAACTCATGTTCTCCTCTCTCCCTCTCTCTCATGTTCTCCTCTCTCCCTCTCTCTCATGTCCTCCTCTCTCCCTCTCGCTCATGTCCTCCTCTCTCCTCCTCTCCCTCTCTCTCATGTCCTCCTCTCTCATGTCCTCCTCTCTCACGTCCTCCTCTCTCACGTCCTCCTCTCTCACGTCCTCCTCTCTCATGTCCTCCTCTCTCATGTCCTCCTCTCTCATGTCCTCCTCTCTCATGTCCTCCTCTCTCATGTCCTCCTCTCTCATGTCCTCCTCTCTCCCTCTCTCATGTCCTCCTCTCTCCCTCTCTCATGTCCTCCTCTCTCCCTCTCTCATGTCCTCCTCTCTCCCTCTCTCATGTCCTCCTCTCTCCCTCTCTCATGTCCTCCTCTCTCCCTCTTAACTCATGTCCTCCTCTCTCCCTCTAACTCATGTCCTCCTCTCTCCCTCTAACTCATGTCCTCCTCTCTCCCTCTCTCTCATGTCCTCCTCTCTCCTCCTCTCCCTCTCTCTCATGTCCTCCTCTCTCCCTCTTAACTCATGTCCTCCTCTCCCTCTCTGTCATGTCCTCCTCTCTCCCTCTTAACTCATGTCCTCCTCTCCCTCTCTGTCATGTCCTCCTCTCTCCCTCTTAACTCATGTCCTCCTCTCCCTCTCTCTCATGTCCTCCTCTCTCCCTCTTAACTCATGTCCTCCTCTCCCTCTCTCTCATGTCCTCCTCTCTCCCTCTTAACTCATGTCTTCCTCTCTCCCTCTCTCTCATGTCCTCCTCTCTCCCTCTCTCTCATGTCCTCCTCTCTCCCTCTTAACTCATGTCCTCCTCTCTCCCTCTCTCTCTGTTTCAGTGCCTTGCAGCGTGGGAGTCTGTCATTCCACTATTACGGGACAAGCAGCCACAGGAGACCGAAACAGAGGAAGACTGAGAGCCTGCCACTCTTCCTCTGGACATTGCATCTCAAACACTTCTCTACCTGAGTTACCGGTGTCAACAGACACTCTCTGAAAGGGAAATTGCCAAGGAAATGAGCCTTTGGGTCTACAGACAGAAATCTCTTCAGTTTTGGTGTTTTTTTTCTATTTGTGAAACCCAGTCCGTCTGACGTCCCATCTTGCCTGCTGGAACCCAGAAGAGCAGAGTGGATGGATGATATCATGTCTGTCTGGAAGGCCCATTTTGTTCCTTGTTGCACACCAAACTAGCCTTGGTCGTATTCACTAGAAACCAAACGGGGGGGGGGGGGGGGGGGGGGGCAGAAAGAAACCAGGAGGGACTACTTGAACTTGTCCAATGTGCACTAATGAATGTGACTCTGACACCACAGACAGGCTGAATTCCTGTTGTAATTTTCTAGTCTGTTGAGAAATGTTTGTTGCCAATGATCCTTTTTTTATATAAACGATGCTGATCTCTGATGGTCTCTGATGGTCTCTGATGGTCTCTGATGGTCTCTGATGGTCTCTGATGGTCTCTGATGGTCTTCGATGTAGCCTAAAGTCTCTGATGGTCTCTGATGGTCTCTGATGGTCTTCGATGTAGCCTAAAGTCTCTGATGGTCTCTGATGGTCTCTGATGGTCTCTGATGGTCTTCGATGGTCTCTGATGGTCTCTGATGGTCTTCGATGGTCTCTGATGGTCTCTGATGGTCTCTGATGGTCTTCGATGGTCTTCGATGGTCTCTGATGGTCTTCGATGGTCTCTGATGGTCTCTGATGGTCTCTGATGGTCTCTGATGGTCTCTGATGGTCTCTGATGGTCTTCGATGGTCTCTGATGGTCTCTGATGGTCTTCGATGGTCTTCGATGGTCTCTGATGGTCTCTGATGGTCTCTGATGGTCTCTGATGGTCTCTGATGGTCTTCGATGTAGCCTAAAGTCTCTGATGGTCTCTGATGGTCTCTGATGGTCTTCGATGTAGCCTAAAGTCTCTGATGGTCTCTGATGGTCTTCGATGTAGCCTAAAGTCTCTGATGGTCTTCGATGTAGCCTAAAGCCTCTGATGGTCTCTGATGGTCTTCGATGTAGCCTAAAGCCTCTGATGGTCTCTGATGGTCTCTAATGGTCTCTGATGGTCTTCGATGTAGCCTAAAGCCTCTGATGGTCTCTAATGGTCTCTGATGGTCTTCGATGTAGCCTAAAGCCTCTGATGAGTGAAGCAGCAGCATCATTGTGTTTCTGTCTGTTTACAGATTGTTGAAGAGCACTAACCGATCCAGCTGTCCTCCTGAGCAGAGCAGCAATCCTCTGGCCAAACATATAGAGGAACCTGCCTTACTGTTAGACATACCGCCTGACTTCTCCTGGTTGATGGTCTTGCACACCAGGGCGTGTTCACTGGTATAGCAAGCAGGCTGAAATGGGGAGAGAATAACCTTGACTTATCCAATAAGAAACGTTTTTCTTTCATTGCAAAATGTTTTCTGTGCGCTAATGAATACACACCTAGTCTCTCGTTACAAAGAAACATGAACCGCGAGATCATACAAGATTTGGTTCTGGGTTGTCAAGATCACACACACCAGACACTTCCTCCTATCACCAGACACTTCCTCCTGTTCCCAGACACTTCCTCCTGTTCCCAGACACTTCCTCCTGTTCCCAGACACTTCCTCCTGTTCCCAGACACTTCCTCCTATGACCCGACACTTCCTCCTGTGCCCCGACACTTCCTCCTGTGCCCCGACACTTCCTCCTGTGCCCCGACACTTCCTCCTGTGCCCAGACACTCCCTCCTGTGACCAGACACTCCCTCCTGTGCCCAGACACTCCCTCCTGTGCCCAGACACTCCCTCCTGTGCCCAGACACTCCCTCCTGTGCCCAGACACTCCCTCCTGTGCCCAGACACTCCCTCCTGTGCCCAGACACTTCTTCCTGTGCCAAATAGTCTGGGGATGAGGTTGGTGGAATCCATATCTGTGTCCCAAATTAGTTGTTTATTTTTTATTTAACCTTTTTATTTAACTAGGCAAGTCAGTTAAGAACACATTCTTATTTACAATGACGTTCTACCGGGGCCAAACCCGGAAGTGTGCGCCGCCCAATGGGACTCCCAATCACAGTCCCTGGATTCGAACCAGGGACTGTAGTGACACCTCTTGCACTGAGATGCAGCGCCTTAGACCGCAGCGCCACTCGGGAGCATATGGCACCCTATTTCCTGTATAGTGCACTACTTTTGTTTTAAAAAAAATAGAGCACAATATAGGGATTAGGGTCCCATTTGGGATGCATCCTATGTAGTGCCAACTAGTGTTGGGCTCCCTCCCTCCCTTCCCCACTTACTTATGTAACACAGTGTGAGTGTTGACATCTCTGAGTAGAGGGCAAAGTCAAAGGTAGTGCACTATATAGGGAATAGGGTTCCATAGGGCTCTGGTCTAAAGTAGTGCACTATATACGGAATAGGGTTCCATAGAGCTCTGGTCTAAAGTAGTGCACTATATAGGGAATAGGGTTCCATAGGGCTCTGGTCTAAAGTAGTGCACTATATAGGGAATAGGGTTCCATAGGGCTCTGGTCTAAAGTAGTGCACTATATAGGGAATAGGGTTCTATAGGGCTCTGGTCTAAAGTAGTGGACTATATAGGGAATAGGGTTCTATAGGGCTCTGGTCTAAAGTAGTGGACTATATAGGGAATAGGGTTCCATAGGGCTCTGGTATAAAGTAGTGCACTATATATAGGGAATAGGGTTCCATAGGGCTCTGGTCTAAAGTAGTGCACTATATAGGGAATTAGGGTTCTATAGGGCTCTGGTCTAAAGTAGTGCACTATATAGGGAATTAGGGTTCCATAGGGCTCTGGTCTAAAGTAGTGCACTATATAGGGAATAGGTTTCTATTTGGGATGCACTGTTACACATTGGGATTCTCTGTATACTGTGGTTACCATGGTGAAACTGTACTTCCTCCCTCATTGATTGTTCAGGACCCTTCAGCAGGAAGGAACTATTCTCATGTGTTTATGTTTATGTTCTAAAACCAGTTGGAATAAAGAATTCAAATATTTGTTTCATTGTCTTCATCTTCATCATGTTGCTTTGGAGACACCAGATATAAACCTACCTGCTCTCTGTCTGTGTCCCTATGGAACCCTATTCCCTATATAGTGACTACGTTAGACCAGAGCCCTATGGAACCCTATTCCCTATATAGTGCACTACGTTAGACCAGAGCCCTATAGAACCCTATTCCCTATATAGTGCACTACGTTAGACCAGAGCCCTATAGAACCCTATTCCCTATATAGTACACTACGTTAGTCCAGAGCCCTATAGAACCCTATTCCCTATATAGTGCACTACTTTAGACCAGAGCCCTATGGAACCCTATTCCCTATATAGTGCACTACTTTAGACCAGGGTTCATAGGTGGGTCTGTACCAGCTTGATGAAACCCCCTACCTGGAAGAGGGAACAATTCTCTCGGAACCAAACAGAAGCAAACAAGACCAAATGAGGAGGGACCGACCTGAATTTGCCCAGTAAGATGCTCTCGTTTTCATTGCAAACGGTTTTCTATTGAAAAACGTTTAGCTACGGTGTGCACTAATGAATACACCCCTGTTGGTTTACTCTGAACTAGTCAACCGACCAGTCCTTCAACCTGTCTCTGAACTAGTCAACCGACCAGTCCTTCAACCTGTCTCTGAACTAGTCAACCGACCAGTCCTTCAACCTGTCTCTGAACTAGTCAACCGACCATTCCTTCAACCTGTCTGAACTAGTCAACCGACCAGTCCTTCAACCTGTCTGAACTAGTCAACTGACCAGTCCTTCAACCTGTCTCTGAACTAGTCAACCGACCAGTCCTTCAACCTGTCTCTGAACTAGTCAACCGAGCAGTCCTTCAACCTGTCTCTGAACTAGTCAACCGACCAGTCCTTCAACCTGTCTCTGAACTAGTCAACCGACCAGTCCTTCAACCTGTCTGAACTAGTCAACCGACCAGTCCTTCAACCTTTCTCTGAACTAGTCAACCGACCAGTCCTTCAACCTGTCTCTGAACTAGTCAACCGACCAGTCCTTCAACCTGTCTCTGAACTAGTCAACCGAGCAGTCCTTCAACCTGTCTCTGAACTAGTCAACCGAGCAGTCCTTCAACCTGTCTCTGAACTAGTCAACCGACCAGTCCTTCAACCTGTCTCTGAACTAGTCAACCGACCAGTCCTTCAACCTGTCTCTGAACTAGTCAACCGACCAGTCCTTCAACCTGTCTCTGAACTAGTCAACCGACCAGTCCTTCAACCTGTCTCTGAACTAGTCAACCGACCAGTCCTTCAACCTGTCTCTGAATTAGTCAACCGACCAGTCCTTCAACCTGTCTGAACTAGTCAACCGACCAGTCCTTCAACCTGTCTGAACTAGTCAACCGAGCAGTCCTTCAACCTGTCTCTGAACTAGTCAACCGACCAGTCCTTCAACCTGTCTGAACTAGTCAACCGAGCAGTCCTTCAACCTTTCTCTGAACTAGTCAACCGACCAGTCCTTCAACCTGTCTCTGAACTAGTCAACCGACCAGTCCTTCAACCTGTCTCTGAACTAGTCAACCGACCAGTCGTTCAACCTGTCTCTGAACTAGTCAACCGACCAGTCCTTCAACCTGTCTCTGAACTAGTCAACCGACCAGTCCTTCAACCTGTCTCTGAACTAGTCAACCGACCAGTCCTTCAACCTGTCTCTGAACTAGTCAACCGACCAGTCCTTCAACCTTTCTCTGAACTAGTCAACCGACCAGTCCTTCAACCTGTCTCTGAACTAGTCAACCGACCAGTCCTTCAACCTGTCTCTGAACTAGTCAACCGACCAGTCCTTCAACCTGTCCTTTCAGAATAGATGGTTTTCTCTTCTTCAAGCAGCTATTGTCATGACTATTGTCAAGCACCCCATGTGGATAGGCTAAGTACCCCCAGGTATCCCTGATTGGGTCCTACTGTTTTAGAGTGGGTCAGATCTGGTGTGGCTGTGTTGTGGCTTTACCCACAATCAGATCCAATGACGCCCTATGATTATGTGGGCTTCCTAGTTGTTCTCTCTCTCTCTACTGTCCTCGTGTTGTTCTCTCTCTCTCTACTGTCCTCCTGTTGTTCTCTCTCTCTACTGTCCTCCTGTTGTTCTCTCTCTCTCTACTGTCCTCCTGTTGTTCTCCCTCTCTACTGTCCTCCTGTTGTTCTCTCTCTCTCTCTACTGTCCTCCTGTTGTTCTCTCTCTCTCTACTGTCCTCCTGTTGTTCTCCCTCTCGCTACTGTCCTCCTGTTGCTCTCTCTCTCTACTGTCCTCCTGTTGTTCTCTCTCTCTCTACTGTCCTCCTGTTGTTCTCTCTCTCTCTACTGTCCTCCTGTTGTTCTCTCTCTCTCTACTGTCCTCCTGTTGTTCTCTCTCTCTACTGTCCTCCTGTTGTTCTCCCTCTCTACTGTCCTCCTGTTGTTCTCTCTCTCTCTACTGTCCTCCTGTTGTTCTCTCTCTCTACTGTCCTCCTGTTGTTCTCTCTCTCTCTCTACTGTCCTCCTGTTGTTCTCTCTCTCTCTACTGTCCTGTTGTTCTCTCTCTCTCTACTGTCCTCCTGTTGTTCTCTCTCTCTACTGTCCTCCTGTTGTTCTCTCTCTCTACTGTCCTCCTGTTGTTCTCTCTCTCTCTCTCTACTGTCCTGTTGTTCTCTCTCTCTCTACTGTCCTCCTGTTGTTCTCTCTCTCTCTACTGTCCTCCTGTTGTTCTCCCTCTCTACTGTCCTCCTGTTGTTCTCTCTCTCTCTCTACTGACCTCCCGTTGTTCTCTCTCTACTGTCCTCCTGTTGCTCTCTCTCTCTCTACTGTCCTCCTGTTGTTCTCCCTTTCGCTACTGTCCTCCTGTTGCTCTCTCTCTCTACTGTCCTTCTGTTGTTCTCTCTCTACTGTCCTGTTGTTCTCTCTCTCTCTACTGTCCTCCTGTTCTCTCTCTACTGTCCTCCTGTTCTCTCTCTACTGTCCTCCTGTTCTCTCTCTACTGTCCTCCTGTTCTCTCTCTACTGTCCTGTTGTTCTCTCTCTCTCTACTGTCCTGTTGTTCTCTCTCGCTCTACTGTCCTGTTCTCTCGCTCTACTGTCCTGTTCTCTCTCTCTACTGTCCTCCTGTTGTTCTCTCTCTCTCTACTGTCCTCCTGTTGTTCTCTCTCTCTCTACTGTCCTCCTGTTGTTCTCTCTCTACTGTCCTCCTGTTGTTCTCTCTCTCTCTACTGTCCTCTTGTTGTTCTCTCTCTCTCTACTGTCCTCCTGTTGTTCTCTCTCTCTCTACTGTCCTCTTGTTGTTCTCTCTCTCTCTCCTGTCCTCCTGTTGTTCTCTCTCTCTACTGTCCTCCTGTTCTCTCTCTCTACTGTCCTCCTGTTCTCCCTCTCTACTGTCCTCCTGTTGTTCTCCCTCTACTGTCCTCCTGTTGTTCTCTCTCTCTACTGTCCTCCTGTTGTTCTCTCTCTACTGTCCTCCTGTTCTCTCTCTCTCTCTCTACTGTCCTCCTGTTGTTCTCTCTCTACTGTCCTCCTGTTGTTCTCTCTCTTTAATGTCCTCCTGTTCTCCCTCTCTACTGTCCTCCTGTTCTTCTCCCTCTCTACTATCCTTCTGTTGATCTCCCTCTCTACTGTCCTCCTGTTGTTCTCTCTCTCTACTGTCCTCTTGTTGTTCTCTCTCTCTCTACTGTCCTCCTGTTGTTCTCTCTCTCTACTGTCCTCCTGTTGTTCTCCCTCTCTACTGTCCTCCTGTTGTTCTCCCTCTACTGTCCTCCTGTTGTTCTCTCTCTCTCTACTGTCCTCCTGTTGTTCTCTCTCTACTGTCCTCCTGTTCTCTCTCTCTCTCTACTGTCCTGTTGTTCTCTCTCTACGGTCCTCCTGTTGTTCTCTCTCTCTACTGTCCTCCTGTTCTTCTCCCTCTCTACTGTCCTCCTGTTGTTCTCCCTCTCTACTGTCCTCCTGTTGTTCTCCCTCTCTACTGTCCTCCTGTTGTTCTCTCTCTCTCTCTACTGTCCTCCTGTTGTTCTCTCTCTCTCTACTGTCCTCCTGTTGTTCTCCCTCTCGCTACTGTCCTCCTGTTGCTCTCTCTCTCTACTGTCCTCCTGTTGTTCTCTCTCTCTCTCTACTGTCCTCCTGTTGTTCTCTCTCTCTCTACTGTCCTCCTGTTGTTCTCCCTCTCGCTACTGTCCTCCTGTTGCTCTCTCTCTCTACTGTCCTCCTGTTGTTCTCTCTCTCTCTACTGTCCTCCTGTTGTTCTCTCTCTCTCTACTGTCCTCCTGTTGTTCTCTCTCTCTCTACTGTCCTCCTGTTGTTCTCTCTCTCTCTACTGTCCTCTTGTTGTTCTCTCTCTCTCTACTGTCCTCCTGTTTTTCTCCCTCTCTACTATCCTCCTGTTGTTCTCCCTCTCTACTGTCCTCCTGTTGTTTTCTCTCTCTCTACTGTCCTCTTGTTGTTCTCTCTCTCTCTCCTGTCCTCCTGTTGTTCTCTCTCTCTACTGTCCTCCTGTTCTCTCTCTCTACTGTCCTCCTGTTCTCCCTCTCTACTGTCCTCCTGTTGTTCTCCCTCTACTGTCCTCCTGTTGTTCTCTCTCTCTACTGTCCTCCTGTTGTTCTCTCTCTACTGTCCTCCTGTTATCTCTCTCTCTCTCTACTGTCCTCTTGTTGTTCTCTCTCTACTGTCCTCCTGTTGTTCTCTCTCTTTAATGTCCTCCTGTTCTCCCTCTCTACTGTCCTCCTGTTCTTCTCCCTCTCTACTATCCTTCTGTTGATCTCCCTCTCTACTGTCCTCCTGTTGTTCTCTCTCTCTACTGTCCTCTTGTTGTTCTCTCTCTCTCTACTGTCCTCCTGTTGTTCTCTCTCTCTACTGTCCTCCTGTTGTTCTCCCTCTCTACTGTCCTCCTGTTGTTCTCCCTCTACTGTCCTCCTGTTGTTCTCTCTCTCTCTACTGTCCTCCTGTTGTTCTCTCTCTACTGTCCTCCTGTTCTCTCTCTCTCTCTACTGTCCTGTTGTTCTCTCTCTACGGTCCTCCTGTTGTTCTCTCTCTCTACTGTCCTCCTGTTCTTCTCCCTCTCTACTATCCTTCTGTTGATCTCCCTCTCTACTGTCCTCCTGTTGTTCTCCCTCTCTACTGTCCTCCTGTTGTTCTCCCTCTCTACTGTCCTCCTGTTGTTCTCTCTCTCTCTCTACTGTCCTCCTGTTGTTCTCTCTCTCTCTACTGTCCTCCTGTTGTTCTCCCTGTCTTCTATCCTCCTGTTGTTCTCCCTCTCTACTGTCCTCCTGTTGTTCTCCCTCTCTACTGTCCTCCTGTTGTTCTCCCTCTCTACTGTCCTCCTGTTGTTCTCCCTCTCTACTATCCTCCTGTTGTTCTCCCTCTCTCTACTGTCCTCCTGTTCTCTCCTTCTCTACTGTCCTCCTGTTGTTCTCCCTCTCTACTATCCTCCTGTTGTTCTCTCTCTCTCTACTATCCTCTCTCTCTCTACTATCATCCTGTTGTTCTCCCTCTCTCTACTGTCCTCCTGTTGTTCTCTCTCTACTGTCCTCCTGTTGTTCTCCCTCTCTCTACTATCCTCACTCTCTCTACTGTCCTCCTGTTGTTCTCTCTCTCTCTACTGTCCTCCTGTTGTTCTCTCTCTCTCTACTGTCCCCCTGTTGTTCTCTCTCTCTCTACTGTCCTCCTGTTGTTCTCTCTCTCTCTCTCTACTGTCCTCCAGTTGTTCTCTCTCTCTCTACTGTCCTCCTGTTGTTCTCTCTCTCTCTACTGTCCTCCTGTTGTTCTCTCTCTCTCTCTACTGTCCTCCTGTTGTTCTCTCTCTCTCTCTACTGTCCTCCTGTTGTTCTCTCTCTCTCTACTGTCCTCCTGTTGTTCTCTCGCTCTACTGTCCTCCTGTTGTTCTCCCTCTCTACTGTCCTCCTGTTGTTCTCCCTCTCTTCTATCCTCCTGTTGTTCTCCCTCTCTACTGTCCTCCTGTTGTTCTCCCTCTCTACTGTCCTCCTGTTGTTCTCCCTCTCTACTGTCCTCCTGTTGTTCTCCCTCTCTACTGTCCTCCTGTTGTTCTCCCTCTCTCTACTGTCCTCCTGTTGTTCTCTCCTTCTCTACTGTCCTCCTGTTGTTCTCCCTCTCTACTATCCTCCTGTTGTTCTCTCTCTCTCTACTATCCTCTCTCTCTCTACTATCATCCTGTTGTTCTCCCTCTCTCTACTGTCCTCCTGTTGTTCTCCCTCTCTCTACTATCCTCGCTCTCTCTACTGTCCTCCTGTTGTTCTCTCTCTCTCTACTATCCTCCTGTTGTTCTCTCTCTCTCTACTATCCTCCTGTTGTTCTCCCTCTCTCTACTGTCCTCCTGTTGTTCTCTCTCTCTCTACTGTCCTCCTGTTGTTCTCTCTCTCTACTGTCCTCCTGTTGTTCTCCCTCTCTCTACTGTCCTCCTGTTGTTCTCTCTCTCTCTACTGTCCTCCTGTTGTTCTCTCTCTCTACTGTCCTCCTGTTGTTCTCTCTCTCTCTACTGTCCTCCTGTTGTTCTCTCTCTCTCTACTGTCCTTTTCAGTGTGCATTGTTTACTATGGAATCATAATATGTACATTTTGATGTTGGAACAACACATTTAAATAATAGCCTGTATATGGATGTTGTTTTGATGCAAATATCTTTACCTCAAATTATTTCAGATATTGGACCAATAAAGAAAAGTATTTAATCTGTTCACTCAAATAATTCATTCACAATAATAAACACAATAGTTCAAATGCAGAAAAATGATGTATTAAAAAGTGACAGTAAAGTATTTCAAGTTAATTCAGCTCTGTTTAACTGGAGTTCTTTCACAGTGACGGAAACAATGAACTGGCTTGGAGGTCCAGAATTTGAGGGCTCTAGAGAATGTCAGTGTTTTCAATAGTGCCCAGTGTTGGACATGTTGATTGGGCTCAGGCCTGGGATTCATTCAAGAGACGCGTTGTGTAACTACCAACAATGCGTTTTTGCAGCGATTGCATTCATGGTAAGTGCTGCTGACGTCGGCTCCAGTGTCACAGAGACGGCGAGGAGGGCCTGTGATGGCGGTACCAAGGACATTAACGTGGCTCAATCTCAAAACCGTCACAATCACATCGTCGCCGCCGTCAGTTCCCCAGGATCCTCTCGTAACCGTCAGCCCGGCCAGATCTGCAACCCACCACGCTGGAGGAGAGAAACATCGTACAAAGGAAATGTGGTGACGCTTTACACGACAGGGTCCTTATTTCTGTCATTATTCCTTCCCGTGTAACAAGTATTGGAAATGTTCTTTGTAACCCCGTACTGGTGCCATGTTCAAAACAGCTGGGAACTCTCCCACTTCCAGTGAGTTCAAGGCAAGTGGAAACTCAGGGTAAAAAACGGTGGCTAGGACTGATGATGTCACATCTTACCTGACAAGTATGGTGGCTAGGACTGATGATGTCACATCTTACCTGACAGGTATGGTGGCCAGGACTGATGATGTCACATCTTACCTAACAGGTATGGTGGCCAGGACTGATGATGTCACATCTTACCTGACAGATATGGTGGCTAGGACTGATGATGTCATATCGTACCTGACTGGTATGGTGGCCAGGACTGATGATGTCACATCTTACCTGACAGGTATGGTGGCTAGGACTGATGATGTCACATCTTACCTGACTGGTATGGTGGCCAGGACTGAAGATGTCATATTGTACCTGACTGGTATGGTGGCCAGGACTGATGATGTCATATCGTACCTGACTGGTATGGTGGCCAGGACTGATGATGTCATATCGTACCTGACAGGTATGGTGGCCAGGACTGATGATTGCATATCGTACCTGACAGGTATGGTGGCCGGGACTGATGATGTCATATCGTACCTGACAGGTATGGTGGCCAGGACTGATGATGTCATATCGTACCTGACAGGTATGGTGGCCGGGACTGATGATGTCATATCGTACCTGACAGGTATGGTGGCCAGGACTGATGATGTCATATCGTACCTGACAGGTATGGTGGCCAGGACTGATGATGTCATATCGTACCTGACAGGTATGGTGGCCAGGACTGATGATGTCATGACGTACCTGACAGGTATGGTGGCCAGGACGGTGATAATGCTGGACAGGGTGAAGACGAACCCGGGGAACCAGTCCAGCGTAGCCTGGTACACCTTGGTGTAGATGGGAGTGTAGGCCAGGCTGGCGATCTTAAAGGACAGCTGCAGTGAGATGAGGGTGATCCCTGTGAAGCACAAATGTCACCGCCTTTCAAAATGTGTTGCATTATGGGATACAAATTGTTTAACTGTTGCCTTTGTGTGATCTAAGGTCATGTTCACTGCTTCTGCGTTTTGCCGGCTACACCATGCAGCAGTCGCCTGGCTAGTGGGAGGCGCTATTATCAAACACATTTTCTTTTGGGGGGGGGGGGGGGTTCAACAGCGCGAACGTGACCAAGACAGGAACCAACTTTGCCTCAATTAGAGGCTCAGATGAAACCAAGATTGAAGTCTAATGTGTAGTCTGCTAACCTAATGTGTAGTCTGCTAACCTAATGTGTAGTCTGCCCGCTCCAACCTAATGTGTAGTCTGCTAACCTAATGTGTAGTCTGCTAACCTAATGTGTAGTCTGCCTGCTCTAACCTAATGTGTAGTCTGCTAACCTAATGTGTAGTCTGCCTGCTCTAACCTAATGTGTAGTCTGCTAACCTAATGTGTAGTCTGCTAACCTAATGTGTAGTCTGCTAACCTAATGTGTAGTCTGCTAACCTAATGTGTAGTCTGCCTGCTCTAATCTAATGTGTAGTTTGCTAACCTAATGTGTAGTCTGCTAACCTAATGTGTAGTCTGCTAACCTAATGTGCAGTCTGCTAACCTAATGTGTAGTCTGCTAACCTAATGTGAGGTCTGCTAACCTAATGTGAGGTCTGCTAACCTAATGTGTAGTCTGCTAACCTAATGTGTAGTCTGCCCGCTCTAACCTAATGTGTAGTCTGCCCGCTCCAACCTAATGTGTAGTCTGCTAACCTAATGTGTAGTCTGCTAACCTAATGTGTAGTCTGCCCGCTCTAACCTAATGTGTAGTCTGCTAACCTAATGTGTAGTCTGCTAACCTAATGTGTAGTCTGCTAACCTAATGTGTAGTCTGTTAACCTAATGTGTAGTCTGCTAACCTAATGTGTAGTCTGCTAACCTAATGTGTAGTCTGCTAACCTAATGTGTAGTCTGCTAACCTAATGTGTAGTCTGCTAACCTAATGTGTAGTCTGCCTGCTCTAATCTAATGTGTAGTTTGCTAACCTAATGTGTAGTCTGCTAACCTAATGTGTAGTCTGCTAACCTAATGTGCAGTCTGCTAACCTAATGTGTAGTCTGCTAACCTAATGTGAGGTCTGCTAACCTAATGTGAGGTCTGCTAACCTAATGTGTAGTCTGCTAACCTAATGTGTAGTCTGCCCGCTCTAACCTAATGTGTAGTCTGCCCGCTCCAACCTAATGTGTAGTCTGCTAACCTAATGTGTAGTCTGCTAACCTAATGTGTAGTCTGCCCGCTCTAACCTAATGTGTAGTCTGCTAACCTAATGTGTAGTCTGCTAACCTAATGTGTAGTCTGCTAACCTAATGTGTAGTCTGTTAACCTAATGTGTAGTCTGCTAACCTAATGTGTAATCTGCTAACCTAATGTGCAGTCTGCCCGCTACAACCTAATGTGTAGTCTGCCCGCTCTAACCTAATGTGTAGTCTGCTAACCTAATGTGTAGTCTGCTAACTTAATGTGTAGTCTGCTAACCTAATGTGTAGTCTGCTAACCTAATGTCTAGTCTGCTAACCTAATGTGTAATCTGCTAACCTAATGTGTAGTCTGCCCGCTCCAACTTAATGTGTAGTCCGCTCCAACTTAATGTGTAGTCTGCTAACCTAATGTGTAGTCTGCTAACCTAATGTGTAGTCTGCTAACCTAATGTGTAATCTGCCCGCTCTAACCTAATGTGTAATCTGCTAACCTAATGTGTAATCTGCCCGCTCTAACGTAATGTGTAGTCTGCTAACCTAATGTGTAATCTGCCTGCTCTAACCTAATGTGTAATCTGCCTGCTCTAACCTAATGTGTTATCTGCTAACCTATTGTGTAGTCTGCCTGCTCTAACCTAATGTGTAATCTGCTAACCTAATGAGTAGTCTGCTAACCTAATGTGTAGTCTGCCCGCTCCAACTTAATGTGTAGTCTGCTAACCTAATGTGTAGTCTGCTAACCTAATGTGTAATCTGCCCGCTCCAACTTAATGTGTAGTCTGCTAACCTAATGTGTAGTCTGCTAACCTAATGTGTAGTCTGCCCGCTCCAACTTAATGTGTAGTCTGCTAACCTAATGAGTAGTCTGCTAACCTAATGTGTAGTCTGCCCGCTCCAACTTAATGTGTAGTCTGCTAACCTAATGTGTAGTCTGCTATCCTAATGTGAGGTCTGCTCGCTCCAACTTAATGTGTAGTCTGCTAACCTAATGTGTAGTCTGCTAACCTAATGTGTAGTCTGCTACCCTAATGTATAGTCTGCTACCCTAATGTGTAGTCTGCTACCCTAATGTGTAGTCTGCTAACCTAATGTGTAGTCTGCTAACCTAATGTGTAGTCTGCCCGCTCCAACTTAATGTGTAGTCTGCTAACCTAATGTGTAGTCTGCTAACCTAATGTGTAGTCTGCCCGCTCTAACCTAATGTGTAGTGTGCTGACCTAATGTGTAGTCTGCCTGCTCCAACCTAATGTGTAGTCTGCTAACCTAATGTGTAGTCTGCCTGCTCCAACTTAATGTGTAGTCTGCTAACCTAATGTGTAGTCTGCTAACCTAATGAGTAGTGTGCTAACCTAATGTGTAGTCTGCTATCCTAATGTGTAGTCTGCCCGCTCCAACTTAATGTGTAGTCTGCTAACCTAATGTGTAGTCTGCCCGCTCCAACTTAATGTGTAGTCTGCTAACCTAATGTGTAGTCTGCTAACCTAATGTGTAGTCTGCCCGCTCTAACCTAATGTGTAGTCTGCTGACCTAATGTGTAGTCTGCCTGCTCCAACCTAATGTGTAGTCTGCTAACCTAATGTGTAGTCTGCCTGCTCCAACTTAATGTGTAGTCTGCTAACCTAATGTGTAGTCTGCTAACCTAATGAGTAGTGTGCTAACCTAATGTGTAGTCTGCTATCCTAATGTGTAGTCTGCCCGCTCCAACTTAATGTGTAGTCTGCTAACCTAATGTGTAGTCTGCTAACCTAATGTGTAGTCTGCTAACCTAATGTGTAGTCTGCTAACCTAATGTGTAGTCTGCTAACCTAATGTGTAGTCTGCCCGCTCTAACCTAATGTGTAGTCTGCTGACCTAATGTGTAGTCTGCCTGCTCCAACCTAATGTGTAGTCTGCTAACCTAATGTGTAGTCTGCCTGCTCCAACCTAATGTATAGTCTGCTAACCTAATGTGTAGTCTGCCTGCTCCAACCTAATGTGTAGTCTGTTAACCTAATGTGTAATCTGCTAACCTAATGTGTATTCTGCTAACCTAATGTATAGTCTGCTAACCTAATGTGTAGTCTGCTAACCTAATGTGTAGTCTGCTCGCTCCAACTTAATGTGTAGTCTGCTAACCTAATGTGTAGTCTGCTAACCTAATGTGTAGTCTGCTACCCTAATGTATAGTCTGCTACCCTAATGTGTAGTCTGCTACCCTAATGTGTAGTCTGCTAACCTAATGTGTAGTCTGCTAACCTAATGTGTAGTCTGCCCGCTCCAACTTAATGTGTAGTCTGCTAACCTAATGTGTAGTCTGCTAACCTAATGTGTAGTCTGCCCGCTCTAACCTAATGTGTAGTGTGCTGACCTAATGTGTAGTCTGCCTGCTCCAACCTAATGTGTAGTCTGCTAACCTAATGTGTAGTCTGCCTGCTCCAACTTAATGTGTAGTCTGCTAACCTAATGTGTAGTCTGCTAACCTAATGAGTAGTGTGCTAACCTAATGTGTAGTCTGCTATCCTAATGTGTAGTCTGCCTGCTCCAACCTAATGTATAGTCTGCTAACCTAATGTGTAGTCTGCCTGCTCCAACCTAATGTGTAGTCTGTTAACCTAATGTGTAATCTGCTAACCTAATGTGTATTCTGCTAACCTAATGTATAGTCTGCTAACCTAATGTGTAGTCTGCTAACCTAATGTGTAGTCTGCTTGCTCCAACCTAATGTGTAGTCTGCTAACCTAATGTGTAGTCTGCCTGCTCCAACTTAATGTGTAGTCTGCTAACCTAATGTGCAGTCTGCTAACCTAATGAGTAGTGTGCTAACCTAATGTGTAGTCTGCTATCCTAATGTGTAGTCTGCCCGCTCTAACCTAATGTGTAGTCTGCTGACCTAATGTGTAGTCTGCCTGCTCCAACCTAATGTGTAGTCTGCTAACCTAATGTGTAGTCTGCCTGCTCCAACTTAATGTGTAGTCTGCTAACCTAATGTGTAGTCTGCTAACCTAATGAGTAGTGTGCTAACCTAATGTGTAGTCTGCTATCCTAATGTGTAGTCTGCCCGCTCCAACTTAATGTGTAGTCTGCTAACCTAATGTGTAGTCTGCTAACCTAATGTGTAGTCTGCTAACCTAATGTGTAGTCTGCTAACCTAATGTGTAGTCTGCTAACCTAATGTGTAGTCTGCCCGCTCTAACCTAATGTGTAGTCTGCTGACCTAATGTGTAGTCTGCCTGCTCCAACCTAATGTGTAGTCTGCTAACCTAATGTGTAGTCTGCCTGCTCCAACCTAATGTATAGTCTGCTAACCTAATGTGTAGTCTGCCTGCTCCAACCTAATGTGTAGTCTGTTAACCTAATGTGTAATCTGCTAACCTAATGTGTATTCTGCTAACCTAATGTATAGTCTGCTAACCTAATGTGTAGTCTGCTAACCTAATGTGTAGTCTGCTTGCTCCAACCTAATGTGTAGTCTGCTAACCTAATGTGTAGTCTGCTCGCTCCAACCTAATGTGTAGTCTGCTAACCTAATGTGTAGTCTGCTAACCTAATGTGTAGTCTGCTACCCTAATGTATAGTCTGCTACCCTAATGTGTAGTCTGCTACCCTAATGTGTAGTCTGCTAACCTAATGTGTAGTCTGCTAACCTAATGTGTAGTCTGCCCGCTCCAACTTAATGTGTAGTCTGCTAACCTAATGTGTAGTCTGCTAACCTAATGTGTAGTCTGCCCGCTCTAACCTAATGTGTAGTGTGCTGACCTAATGTGTAGTCTGCCTGCTCCAACCTAATGTGTAGTCTGCTAACCTAATGTGTAGTCTGCCTGCTCCAACTTAATGTGTAGTCTGCTAACCTAATGTGTAGTCTGCTAACCTAATGAGTAGTGTGCTAACCTAATGTGTAGTCTGCTATCCTAATGTGTAGTCTGCCCGCTCCAACTTAATGTGTAGTCTGCTAACCTAATGTGTAGTCTGCCCGCTCCAACTTAATGTGTAGTCTGCTAACCTAATGTGTAGTCTGCTAACCTAATGTGTAGTCTGCCCGCTCTAACCTAATGTGTAGTCTGCTGACCTAATGTGTAGTCTGCCTGCTCCAACCTAATGTGTAGTCTGCTAACCTAATGTGTAGTCTGCCTGCTCCAACTTAATGTGTAGTCTGCTAACCTAATGTGTAGTCTGCTAACCTAATGAGTAGTGTGCTAACCTAATGTGTAGTCTGCTATCCTAATGTGTAGTCTGCCCGCTCCAACTTAATGTGTAGTCTGCTAACCTAATGTGTAGTCTGCTAACCTAATGTGTAGTCTGCTAACCTAATGTGTAGTCTGCTAACCTAATGTGTAGTCTGCTAACCTAATGTGTAGTCTGCCCGCTCTAACCTAATGTGTAGTCTGCTGACCTAATGTGTAGTCTGCCTGCTCCAACCTAATGTGTAGTCTGCTAACCTAATGTGTAGTCTGCCTGCTCCAACCTAATGTATAGTCTGCTAACCTAATGTGTAGTCTGCTAACCTAATGTGTAGTCTGCTTGCTCCAACCTAATGTGTAGTCTGCTAACCTAAATGTGTAGTCTGCTAACCTAATGAGTAGTGTGCTAACCTAATGTGTAGTCTGCTATCCTAATGTGTAGTCTGCGCGCTCCAACTTAATGTGTAGTCTGCTAACCTAATGTGTAGTCTGCTAACCTAATGTGTAGTCTGCCTGCTCCAACCTAATGTATAGTCTGCTAACCTAATGTGTAGTCTGCCTGCTCCAACCTAATGTATAGTCTGCTAACCTAATGTGTAGTCTGCTAACCTAATGTGTAGTCTGTTAACCTAATGTGTAGTCTGCCTGCTCCAACCTAATGTGTAGTCTGCTAACCTAATGTGTAGTCTGCCCGCTCCAACCTAATGTGTAGTCTGCCTGCTCCAACCTAATGTGTAGTCTGCCTGCTCCAACCTAATGTGTAGTCTGCTAACCTAATGTGTAGTCTGCTAACCTAATGTGTAGTCTGCCTGCTCCAACCTAATGTGTAGTCTGCTAACCTAATGTGTAGTCTGCCTGCTCCAACCTAATGTATAGTCTGCTAACCTAATGTGTAGTCTGCTAACCTAATGTGTAGTCTGCTAACCTAATGTGTAGTCTGCTAACCTAATGTGTAGTCTGCTAACCTAATGTGTAGTCTGCTAACCTAATGTGTAGTCTGTTAACCTAATGTGTAATCTGCTAACCTAATGTGTATTCTGCTAACCTAATGTATAGTCTGCTAACCTAATGTGTAGTCTGCTAACCTAATGTGTAGTCTGCTTGCTCCAACCTAATGTGTAGTCTGCTTGCTCCAACCTAATGTGCAGTCTGCTTGCTCCAACCTAATGTGCAGTCTGCTTGCTCCAACCTAATGTGTAGTCTGCTTGCTCCAACCTAATGTGTAGTCTGCTTGCTCCAACCTAATGTGTAGTCTGCTGACCTAATGTGTAGTCTGCTAACCTAATGTGTAGTCTGCTGACCTAATGTGTAGTCTGCTAACCTAATGTGTAGTCTGCCCGCTCCAACCTAATGTGTAGTCTGCCCGCTCCAACCTAATGTGTAGTCTGCTAACCTAAAGTGTAGTCTGCCTGCTCCAACCTAATGTGTAGTCTGCCTGCTCCAACCTAATGTGTAGTCTGCCTGCTCCAACCTAATGTGTAGTCTGCTAACCTAATGTGTAGTCTGCCTGCTCCAACCTAATGTGTAGTCTGCCTGCTCCAACCTAATGTGTAGTCTGCTAACCTAATGTGTAGTCTGCTAACCTAATGTGTAGTCTGCTAACCTAATGTGTAGTCTGCCCGCTCTAACCTAATGTGTAGTCTGCTGACCTAATGTGTAGTCTGCCTGCTCCAACCTAATGTGTAGTCTGCTAACCTAATGTGTAGTCTGCCTGCTCCAACCTAATGTATAGTCTGCTAACCTAATGTGTAGTCTGCCTGCTCCAACCTAATGTGTAGTCTGTTAACCTAATGTGTAATCTGCTAACCTAATGTGTATTCTGCTAACCTAATGTATAGTCTGCTAACCTAATGTGTAGTCTGCTAACCTAATGTGTAGTCTGCTTGCTCCAACCTAATGTGTAGTCTGCTAACCTAATGTGTAGTCTGCTCGCTCCAACCTAATGTGTAGTCTGCTAACCTAATGTGTAGTCTGCTAACCTAATGTGTAGTCTGCTACCCTAATGTATAGTCTGCTACCCTAATGTGTAGTCTGCTACCCTAATGTGTAGTCTGCTAACCTAATGTGTAGTCTGCTAACCTAATGTGTAGTCTGCCCGCTCCAACTTAATGTGTAGTCTGCTAACCTAATGTGTAGTCTGCTAACCTAATGTGTAGTCTGCCCGCTCTAACCTAATGTGTAGTGTGCTGACCTAATGTGTAGTCTGCCTGCTCCAACCTAATGTGTAGTCTGCTAACCTAATGTGTAGTCTGCCTGCTCCAACTTAATGTGTAGTCTGCTAACCTAATGTGTAGTCTGCTAACCTAATGAGTAGTGTGCTAACCTAATGTGTAGTCTGCTATCCTAATGTGTAGTCTGCCCGCTCCAACTTAATGTGTAGTCTGCTAACCTAATGTGTAGTCTGCCCGCTCCAACTTAATGTGTAGTCTGCTAACCTAATGTGTAGTCTGCTAACCTAATGTGTAGTCTGCCCGCTCTAACCTAATGTGTAGTCTGCTGACCTAATGTGTAGTCTGCCTGCTCCAACCTAATGTGTAGTCTGCTAACCTAATGTGTAGTCTGCCTGCTCCAACTTAATGTGTAGTCTGCTAACCTAATGTGTAGTCTGCTAACCTAATGAGTAGTGTGCTAACCTAATGTGTAGTCTGCTATCCTAATGTGTAGTCTGCCCGCTCCAACTTAATGTGTAGTCTGCTAACCTAATGTGTAGTCTGCTAACCTAATGTGTAGTCTGCTAACCTAATGTGTAGTCTGCTAACCTAATGTGTAGTCTGCTAACCTAATGTGTAGTCTGCCCGCTCTAACCTAATGTGTAGTCTGCTGACCTAATGTGTAGTCTGCCTGCTCCAACCTAATGTGTAGTCTGCTAACCTAATGTGTAGTCTGCCTGCTCCAACCTAATGTATAGTCTGCTAACCTAATGTGTAGTCTGCTAACCTAATGTGTAGTCTGCTTGCTCCAACCTAATGTGTAGTCTGCTAACCTAAATGTGTAGTCTGCTAACCTAATGAGTAGTGTGCTAACCTAATGTGTAGTCTGCTATCCTAATGTGTAGTCTGCGCGCTCCAACTTAATGTGTAGTCTGCTAACCTAATGTGTAGTCTGCTAACCTAATGTGTAGTCTGCCTGCTCCAACCTAATGTATAGTCTGCTAACCTAATGTGTAGTCTGCCTGCTCCAACCTAATGTATAGTCTGCTAACCTAATGTGTAGTCTGCTAACCTAATGTGTAGTCTGTTAACCTAATGTGTAGTCTGCCTGCTCCAACCTAATGTGTAGTCTGCTAACCTAATGTGTAGTCTGCCCGCTCCAACCTAATGTGTAGTCTGCCTGCTCCAACCTAATGTGTAGTCTGCCTGCTCCAACCTAATGTGTAGTCTGCTAACCTAATGTGTAGTCTGCTAACCTAATGTGTAGTCTGCCTGCTCCAACCTAATGTGTAGTCTGCTAACCTAATGTGTAGTCTGCCTGCTCCAACCTAATGTATAGTCTGCTAACCTAATGTGTAGTCTGCTAACCTAATGTGTAGTCTGCTAACCTAATGTGTAGTCTGCTAACCTAATGTGTAGTCTGCTAACCTAATGTGTAGTCTGCTAACCTAATGTGTAGTCTGTTAACCTAATGTGTAATCTGCTAACCTAATGTGTATTCTGCTAACCTAATGTATAGTCTGCTAACCTAATGTGTAGTCTGCTAACCTAATGTGTAGTCTGCTTGCTCCAACCTAATGTGTAGTCTGCTTGCTCCAACCTAATGTGCAGTCTGCTTGCTCCAACCTAATGTGCAGTCTGCTTGCTCCAACCTAATGTGTAGTCTGCTTGCTCCAACCTAATGTGTAGTCTGCTTGCTCCAACCTAATGTGTAGTCTGCTGACCTAATGTGTAGTCTGCTAACCTAATGTGTAGTCTGCTGACCTAATGTGTAGTCTGCTAACCTAATGTGTAGTCTGCCCGCTCCAACCTAATGTGTAGTCTGCCCGCTCCAACCTAATGTGTAGTCTGCTAACCTAAAGTGTAGTCTGCCTGCTCCAACCTAATGTGTAGTCTGCCTGCTCCAACCTAATGTGTAGTCTGCCTGCTCCAACCTAATGTGTAGTCTGCTAACCTAATGTGTAGTCTGCCTGCTCCAACCTAATGTGTAGTCTGCCTGCTCCAACCTAATGTGTAGTCTGCTAACCTAATGTGTAGTCTGCTAACCTAATGTGTAGTCTGCCCGCTCCAACCTAATGTGTAGTCTGCTAACCTAATGTGTAGTCTGCCCGCTCCAACCTAATGTGTAGTCTGCCCATCAAAAATACTTCTTTAGACATGCCCTGACTGTGACATTTGGTGGCACTATCACAAAGACCTCAATATGACCTCCATGGAGGTCTTTTGGTATTTTATGATCAGAAGTGTTGTCTGTATTATTGGTGGGGTTGATTTAGTTGTGTAGATGACGTTACAAAGTCGTAAATATTTCACCCTATTTTATTCAGACAGGAAATCTATTCAAATGTCCTGGTTGACTGACAGGCTTCCCAGACTGCCTCCAATCGTATCAATGTTCCTTAAAGGGATCTGGTATTAGTGTACCAAGTTTGGTACTTGTATCAAAAAGTGCAACGATCTGGGAGGTATATTTGGTTCTTACAAACTAGAATATAGAGGGTGCTACTGTTGGTCTGAGAAGGGAGCAGCTTGGTGCAGGGCTTATGTCAATGGGTAAAAGGCTATTTTCTCTCGTTTCCAAGTCTATTCAATTCTTAACAAACAGAAAGCCATTCTGTCTGTATAAATATCATGGAGAGGTTTATAATAACAGGCAAATCCATCTCAAATGGCACCCTATTCCCTATGGTGTAAACTTAACCCATATGGCTCTGGTCAAAAGTAGTGCACTATATAGGGTTACATAGGGCTCTGGTCTAAAGTAGTGCACTATATATAGGGAATTAGGGTTCCATAGGGCTCTGGTCTACAGTAGTGCACTATATAGGGAATAGGGTTACATAGGGCTCTGGTCTAAAGTAGTGCACTATATATAGGGAATTAGGGTTCCATAGGGCTCTGGTCTACAGTAGTGCACTATATAGGGTTCCATAGGGCTCTGGTCTAAAGTAGTGCACTATATAGGGAATAGGGTTCCATAGGGCTCTGGTCTAAAGTAGTGCACTATTTAGGGAATAGGGTTACATAGGGCTCTGGTCTAAAGTAGTACACTATATATAGGGAATTAGGGTTCCATAGGGCTCTGGTCTACAGTAGTGCACTATATAGGGTTCCATAGGGTTCTGGTCTAAAGTAGTGCACTATATAGGGAATAGGGTTCCATAGGGCTGTGGTCTAAAGTAGTGCACTATATAGGGAATAGGGTTCCATAGGGCTCTGGTCTAAAGTAGTGCACTATATAGGGAATAGGGTTCCATAGGGCTGTGGTCTAAAGTAGTGCACTATATAGGGAATAGGGTTCCATAGGGCTGTGGTCTAAAGTAGTGCACTACATAGGGAATAGGGTTCCATTTGGGATGGTGTGTTATAATTAAACCAGAACTGGATGAACAAACTAGTCAAGTCAGTGGAAGACGACTGGCTAAAGATGGCATCAGCAGGAAAACACATCTCTTCATGTCGGTGGTGTTCGATAGCTTGACGTGTCCGCATGCCAGTTGTAACTTCCCCTTTTTAACCTCGTAACAGCAGAACAGGGAAGAGGATCACCGGCGTGCCTGGTCTGGTTCAACCACATACTAACGACAGCGTTGTTATTGTTAGTACCAGCAGAACAGGGAAGAGGATCACCGGCGTGCCTGGTCTGGTTCAACCACATACTAATGACAGCGTTGTTATTGTTAGTAACAGCAGAACAGGGAAGAGGATCACCGGCGTGCCTGGTCTGGTTCAACCACATACTAACGACAGCGTCGTTATTGTTATTCCCCTCGTCAGAAAACAGGGGTGAGCCCCAAATGGCACCTTAACCCCTACAGATAGGAAAGGCTTAGTAGTGGACTATATTGGGAACTAATCTCGGTTAAACCAGAACTAAAATGTAGTGTGGTATACGTAGTGGTCCAACATGACACTAATCTACACTACTGGTTTCTCCCTAACATGACACTAATCTACCCTACTGGTTTCCCCCTAACATGACACTAATCTACCCTACTGGTTTCCCCCTAACATGACACTAATCTACCCTACTGGTTTCTCCCTAACATGACACTAATCTACCCTACTGGTTTCTCCCTAAAATGACACTAATCTACCCTACTGGTTTCCCCCTAACATGACACTAATCTACCCTACTGGTTTCCCCCCAACATGACAATAATCTACCCTACTGGTTTCCCCCTAACATGACACTAATCTACCCTACTGGTTTCTCCCTAACATGACAATAATCTACCCTACTGGTTTCCCCCTAACATGACACTAATCTACCCTAATGGTTTCCCCCTAACATGACAATAATCTACCCTACTGGTTTCCCCCTAACATGACACTAATCTACCCTACTGGTTTCCCCAGAACATGACACTAATCTACCCTACTGGTGACACTAATCTACCCTACTGGTTTCTCCCTAACATGACACTAATCTACCCTACTGGTGACACTAATCTACCCTACTGGTTTCTCCCTAACATGACACTAATCTACCCTACTGGTGACACTAATCTACCCTACTGGTTTCCCCCTAACATGACACTAATCTACCCTACTGGTTTCTCCCTAACATGACACTAATCTACCATACTGGTTTCCCCCTAACATGACAATAATCTACCCTACTGGTTTCCCCCTAACATGACACTAATCTACCCTACTGGTTTCTCCCTAACATGACACTAATCTACCCTACTGGTTTCTCCCTAACATGACACTAATCTACCCTACTGGTTTCTCCCTAACATGACACTAATCCACCCTACTGGTTTCCCCCTAACATGACACTAATCTACCCTACTGGTTTCTCCCTAACATGACACTAATCTACCCTACTGGTGACACTAATCTACCCTACTGGTTTCCCCTTTACATGACACTAATCTACCCTACTGGTTTCCCCCTAACATGACAATAATCTACCCTACTGGTTTCCCCCTAACATGACAATAATCTACCCTACTGGTTTCCCCCTAACATGACAATAATCTACCCTACTGGTTTCCCCCTAACATGACACTAATCTACCCTACTGGTTTCTCCCTAACATGACACTAATCTACCCTACTGGTTTCCCCCTAACATGACAATAATCTACCCTACTGGTTTCCCCCTAACATGACACTAATCTACCCTACTGGTTTCTCCCTAACATGACACTAATCTACCCTACTGGTTTCTCCCTAACATGACACTAATCTACCCTACTGGTTTCTCCCTAACATGACACTAATCTACTCTACTGGTTTCCCCCTAACATGACACTAATCTAACCTTCTGCTTTCTCCCTAACATGACACTAATCTAACCTTCTGCTTTCTCCCTAACATGACACTAATCTACCCTACTGGTGACACTAAACTACTCTGCTGGTTTCTCCCTAACATGACACTAATCAACCCTACTGGTTTCCCCATAACCTACCCTACTGGTTTCCCCCTAACATGACACTAATCAACCCTACTGGTTTCTCCCTAACATGATGCTAATCTACCCTACTGGTGACAATAATCTACCCTACTGGTTTCCCCCTAACATGACACTAATCTACCCTACTGGTTTCTCCCTAACATGACACTAATCTACCCTACTGGTTTCTCCCTAACATGACACTAATCGACCCTACTGGTTTCCCCCTAACATGACACTAATCTACCTTACTGGTTTCTCCCTAACATGACACTAATCTACCCTACTGGTTTCTCCCTAACATGACACTAATCTACCCTACTGGTTTCCCCCTAACATGACACTAATCTACCCTACTGGTGACACGAATCTACCCTACTGGGTTCCCCCTAACATGACACTAATCTACCCTACTTGTTTCCCCCTAACATGACACTAATCTACCCTACTGGTTTCCCCCTAACAAGACACTAATCTACCCTACTGGTGACACTAATCTACCCTACTGGTTTCCCCCTAACATGACACTAATCTACCCTACTGGTTTCTCCCTAACATGACACTAATCTACCCTACTGGTGACACTAATCTACCCTGCTGGTTTCTCCCTAACATTGTGCTAATCTACCCTACTGGTTTCCCCCTAACATGACACTAATCTACCCTACTGGTTTCTCCCTAACATGACACTAATCTACCTTACTTGTTTCTCCCTAACATGACACTAATCTACCCTACTGGTGACACTAATCTACCCTACTGGTTTCCCCCTAACATGACACTAATCTACCCTACTGGTTCTCCCTAACATGACACTAATCTACCCTACTGGTTTCCCCCTAACATGACACTAATCTACCCTACTGGTTTCTCCCTAACATGACACTAATCTACCCTACTGGTTTCTCCCTAACATGACACTAATCTACCCTACTGGTTTCTCCCTAACATGACACTAATCTACCCTACTGGTTTCTCCCTAACATGACACTAATCTACCCTACTGGTTTCTCCCTAACATGACACTAATCTACCCTACTGGTTTCTCCCTAACATGACACTAATCTACCCTACTGGTTTCTCCCTAACATGACACTAATCTACCCTACTGGTTTCCCCCTAACATGACACTAATGTACCCTACTGGTGACACTAATCTACCCTACTGTTTTCCCCCTAACATGACACTAATCTACCTTACTGGTTTCCCCCTAACATGACACTAATCTACCCTACTGGTTTCTCCCTAACATGACACTAATCTACCCTACTGGTTTCCCCCTAACATGACAATAATCTACCCTACTGGTTTCCCCCTAACATGACACTAATCTACCCTACTGGTTTCTCCCTAACATGACACTAATCCACCCTACTGGCTTCACCCTAGCACCCTGTGTTGTAAGGGAATGCGTTGTCATTCATGGCTTGCGTCAGCCTATGTTGCAGGCCCCAGAAAGTGAGTATAAACAGTGGTTAGCCAACTGCGTTGTGTCATAGCAGATGTGAGTGAGTGACACATCGGTGCGTACAGTATGTGATCAATGGAAAGGTCTTGGAAGTCTCTTTTGTTTGTTTATTTATTGAACCTTTATTTAACTAGGAAAGTCAGTTAAGAACAAATTGTTATTTACAATGACGACCTACCCCGGGCCAAACCCGGACGACGCTGGGCCAATTGTACGCCGCCTTATGGGACTCCCAATCACGGCCGGTTGTGATACAACCTTTGAATCGAACCAGGGTCTGTAGTGACGCCTCCTTGTCCTCTATGTCATTTGCCAAATATGTGTGGCATATTATGAATGGAGTGGCAAGGACTGGATTGTAAACACAAACAGGTATAGATCTGGATTGTAAACACAAACAGGTCTAGATCTGGATTGTAAACACAAACAGGTCTAGATCTGGATTGTAAACACAAACAGGTCTAGATCTGGATTGTAAACACAAACAGGTCTAGATCTGGATTGTAAACACAAACAGGTCTAGATCTGGATTGTAACACAAACAGGTCTAGATCTGGATTGTAAACACAAACAGGTCTAGATCTGGATTCTAAACACAAACAGGTCTAGATCTGGATTGTAAACACAAACAGGTCTAGATCTGGATTGTAAACACAAACAGGTCTAGATCTGGATTGTAAACACAAACAGGTCTAGATCTGGATTCTAAACACAAACAGGTCTAGATCTGGATTGTAAACACAAACAGGTCTAGATCTGGATTCTAAACACAAACAGGTCTAGATCTGGATTCTAAACACAAACAGGTCTAGATCTGGATTGTAAACACAAACGGGTCTAGATCTGGATTCTAAACACAAACAGGTCTAGATCTGGATTCTAAACACAAACAGGTCTAGATCTGGATTGTAAACACAAACGGGTCTAGATCTGGATTCTAAACACAAACAGGTCTAGATCTGGATTGTAAACACAAACGGGTCTAGATCTGGATTGTAAACACAAACAGGTCTAGATCTGGATTGTAAACACAAACGGGTCTAGATCTGGATTCTAAACACAAACAGGTCTAGATCTGGATTGTAAACACAAACGGGTCTAGATCTGGATTGTAAACACAAACAGATCTAGATCTGGCGCCGACAGAGATGGCCGCCTCGCTTCGCGTTCCTAGGAAACTATGCAGTTTTTTGTTTTTTTACGTGTTATTTCTTACATTAGTACCCCAGGTCATCTTAGGTTTCATCACATACAGTCGAGAAGAACTACTGAATATAAGATCAGCGTCAACTCACCATCAGTACGACCAAGAATACGCTTTTCGCGACGCGGATCCTGTGCTCTGCCTTACAAACAGGACAACGGAGTGGATCCCATGCAGCGACCCAAAAAAACGACTCCGAAAAAGAGGGAAACGAGGCGGTCTTCTGGTCAGACTCCGGAGACGGGCACATCGTGCACCACTCCCTAGCATTCTTCTTGCCAATGTCCAGTTTCTTGACAACAAGGTTGATGATATCAGAGCAAGGGTTGCATTCCAGAGGGACATCAGAGACTGTAACGTTCTTTGCTTCACGGAAACGTGGCTTACTGGAGAGACGCTATCCGAAGCGGTGCAGCCAACAGGTTTCTCCACGCATCGCGCAGACAGGAAAAAACATATTTCTGGTAAAAAGAGGGGCGGGGGCGTATGCCTTATGACTAACGTGACATGGTGTGATGAAAGAAACATACAGGAACTCAAATCCTTCTGTTCACCTGATTTAGAATTCCTCACAATCAAATGTAGACCGCATTATCTACCAAGAGAATTCTCTTCGATTATAATCACAGCCGTATATATCCCCCCCCAAGCAGACACATCGTTGGCTCTGAATGAACTTTATTTGACTCTTTGCAAACTGGAAACCATTTATCCGGAGGCTGCATTCATTGTAGCTGGGGATTTTAACA
This sequence comes from Oncorhynchus clarkii lewisi, assembly GCF_045791955.1. Classification (NCBI taxonomy): domain Eukaryota; kingdom Metazoa; phylum Chordata; class Actinopteri; order Salmoniformes; family Salmonidae; genus Oncorhynchus; species Oncorhynchus clarkii. The sequence continues at coordinate 3,625,941 of NC_092158.1, read as the reverse complement.
AGGCTAATCTGAAAACAAGACTCCCCAAATTTTATCAGCATATCGATTGCGCAACCAGGGGTGGAAAGACCTTGGATCATTGTTACTCTAACTTCCGCGACGCATATAAGGCCCTGCCCTGCCCCCCTTTCGGAAAAGCTGACCACGACTCCATTTTGTTGATCCCTGCCTACAGACAGAAACTAAAACAAGAGGCTCCCACGCTGAGGTCTGTCCAACGCTGGTCCGACCAAGCTGACTCCACACTCCAAGACTGCTTCCATCACGTGGACTGGGACATGTTTCGTATTGCGTCAGACAACAACATTGACGAATACGCTGATTCGGTGTGCGAGTTCATTAGAACGTGCGTTGAAGATGTCGTTCCCATAGCAACGATTAAAACATTCCCTAACCAGAAACCGTGGATTGATGGCAGCATTCGTGTGAAACTGAAAGCGCGAACCACTGCTTTTAATCAGGGCAAGGTGTCTGGTAACATGACCGAATACAAACAGTGCAGCTATTCCCTCCGCAAGGCTATCAAACAAGCTAAGCGTCAGTACAGAGACAAAGTAGAATCTCAATTCAACGGCTCAGACACAAGAGGCATGTGGCAGGGTCTACAGTCAATCACGGACTACAGGAAGAAATCCAGCCCAGTCACGGACCAGGATGTCCTGCTCCCAGGCAGACTAAATAACTTTTTTTGCCCGCTTTGAGGACAATACAGTGCCACTGACACGGCCTGCAATGAAAACTTGCGGTCTCTCCTTCACTGCAGCCGAGGTGAGTAAGACATTTAAACGTGTTAACCCTCGCAAGGCTGCAGGCCCAGACGGCATCCCCAGCCGCGCCTTCAGAGCATGCGCAGACCAGCTGGCCGGTGTGTTTACGGACATATTCAATCAATCCCTATACCAGTCTGCTGTTCCCACATGCTTCAAGAGGGCCACCATTGTTCCTGTTCCCAAGAAAGCTAAGGTAACTGAGCTAAACGACTACCGCCCCGTAGCACTCACTTCCGTCATTATGAAGTGCTTTGAGAGACTAGTCAAGGACCATATCACCTCCACCCTACCTGACACCCTAGACCCACTCCAATTTGCTTACCGCCCAAATAGGTCCACAGACGATGCAATCTCAACCACACTGCACACTGCCCTAACCCATCTGGACAAGAGGAATACCTATGTGAGAATGCTGTTCATTGACTACAGCTCGGCATTCAACACCATAGTACCCTCCAAGCTCGTCATCAAGCTCGAGACCCTGGGTCTCGACCCCGCCCTGTGCAACTGGGTACTGGACTTCCTGACGGGCCGCCCCCAGGTGGTGAGGGTAGGCAACAACATCTCCTCCCCGCTGATCCTCAACACTGGGGCCCCACAAGGGTGCGTTCTGAGCCCTCTCCTGTACTCCCTGTTCACCCACGACTGCGTGGCCACGCACGCCTCCAACTCAATCATCAAGTTTGCGGACGACACAACAGTGGTAGGCTTGATTACCAACAACGACGAGACGGCCTACAGGGAGGAGGTGAGGGCCCTCGGAGTGTGGTGTCAGGAAAATAACCTCACACTCAACGTCAACAAAACTAAGGAGATGATTGTGGACTTCAGGAAACAGCAGAGGGAACACCCCCCTATCCACATCGATGGAACAGTAGTGGAGAGGGTAGCAAGTTTTAAGTTCCTTGGCATACACATCACAGACAAACTGAATTGGTCCACTCACACAGACAGCATTGTGAAGAAGGCGCAGCAGCGCCTCTTCAACCTCAGGAGGCTGAAGAAATTCGGCTTGTCACCAAAAGCACTCACAAACTTCTACAGATGCACAATCGAGAGCATCCTGGCGGGCTGTATCACCGCCTGGTACGGCAACTGCTCCGCCCTCAACCGTAAGGCTCTCCAGAGGGTAGTGAGGTCTGCACAACGCATCACCGGGGGCAAACTACCTGCCCTCCAGGACACCTACACCACCCGATGTCACAGGAAGGCCATAAAGATCATCAAGGACATCAACCACCCGAGCCACTGCCTGTTCACCCCGCTATCATCCAGAAGGCGAGGTCAGTACAGGTGCATCAAAGCTGGGACCGAGAGACTGAAAAACAGCTTCTATCTCAAGGCTATCAGACTGTTAAACAGCCACCACTAACATTGAGTGGCTGCTGCCAACACACTGACACTGACTCAACTCCAGCCACTTTAATAATGGGAATTGATGGGAAATTATGTAAATATATCACTAGCCACTTTAAACAATGCTACCTTACATAATGTTACTTACCCTACATTATTCATCTCATAGGCATACGTATATACTGTACTCTATATCATCGACTGTATCCTTATGTAATACATGTATCACTAGCCACTTTAACTATGCCACTTTGTTTACATACTCATCTCATATGTATATACTGTACTCGATACAATCTACTGTATCTGCCTATGCTGCTCTGTACCATCACTCATTCATATATCCTTATGTTCATATTCTTTATCCCCTTACACTGTGTACAAGACAGTAGTTTTGGAATTGTTAGTTAGATTACTTGTTGGTTATTACTGCATTGTCGGAACTAGAAGCACAAGCATTTCGCTACACTCGCATTAACATCTGCTAACCATGTGTATGTGACAAATAAAATTTGATTTGATTTGATCTGGAATGTAAACACAAACGGGTCTAGATCTGGATTGTAAACACAAACAGGTCTAGATCTGGATTGTAAACACAAACAGATCTAGATCCATGTAATCATATTCATTGTGATCTAAAAAGGTAAAACGGATCCTAAATCAGCACCGTTAACTTTGAGACGCTTGACACACACGCCCGCAGTTATGGTCGAGAGACAGACATGAACTATAGGACTTACCGTACGATGAGCCGTTCACCTGTTTAGACAGCAGAGCCCGGATGGTTGGCATGGGAATCAGCGCGAACAGGGTCAGGGCTCGAGCTGAAACAGAAATGTGAGGAAGGGTGTGAATACAAAAACAATTCAGGTGAAGAATTACAGACAAGATCAGGTGACCATTCCAGCAGAACATGTTTAGGGTCTATTGTGTCCTAGTCTATTCAGCCTCCTGGGTACCTCTCCCTGTAGTAACTACCTCTCCCTGTAGTAACTACCTCTCCCTGTAGTAACTACCTCTCCCTGTAGTAACTATTGTGTCCTAGTCTATTCAGCCTCCTGGGTACCTCTCTCTGTAGTAACTACCTCTCCTGTAGTAACTACCTCTCCCTGTAGTAACTACCTCTCCCTGTAGTAACTACCTCTCCCTGTAGTAACTACCTCTCCCTGTAGTAACTATTGTGTCCTAGTCTATTCAGCCTCCTGGGTACCTCTCCCTGTAGTAACTACCTCTCCTGTTGTAACTACCCCTCCCTGTAGTAACTACCTCTCCCTGTAGTAACTACCTCTCCCTGTAGTAACTACCTCTCTGTAGTAACTACCTCTCCCTGTAGTAACTACCTCTCCTGTAGTAACTACCTCTCCCTGTAGTAACTACCTCTCCCTGTAGTAACTTTGTCTCCCTGTAGTAACTACCTCTCCCTGTAGTAACTATTGTGTCCTAGTCTATTCAGCCTCCTGGGTACCTCTCCCTGTAGTAACTACCTCTCCTGTAGTAACTACCTCTCCCTGTAGTAACTACTATCTCTCCACACACACACACACACACACACACACACACACACACCCACTACCCTACCTCCCCCATCCACACACACACTACCCTACCTCCCCCCTTCCACACACACACACTACCCTACCTCCCCCTTCCACACACACACACACACTACCCTACCCCCCCCCTTCCACACACACACACACTACCCAACCTCCACCCTCCACACACACACACACTACCCTACCTCCCCCTTCCACACACACACACACTACCCTACCTCCCCCTTCCACACACACACACACACTACCCTACCTCCCCCTTCCACACACACACACACACTACCCTACCTCCCCCTTCCACACACACACACTACCCTACCTCCCCCTTCCACACACACACACTACCCTACCCCCCCCCTCCACACACACACACACACACACACACACACACACACACTACCCTACCTCCCCCTTCCACACACACACACTACCCTACCTCCCCCTTACACACACACACACTACCCTACCTCCCCCTTACACACACACACACACACACACACACACACACACACACACACACACACACACACACACACACACACACACTACCCTACCTCCACCCTCCACACACACACACACTACCCTACCTCCACCCTCCACACACACACACACTACCCTCCCCCTTCTCTCACACACACACTACCCTCCCCCCTTCCACATACACACACTACCCTCCCCCTTCTCTCACACACACACTACCCTCCCCCCTCCACCACACTACCCTATCCCCCCACACACACACACACACACACTACCCTCCCCCCCTCCACACACTACCCTCCCCCTTCCACACCATTGATCTACACAACCTGTAAACCCTGTCAGAAACGAGAAGCTGAAACATAGAGGAGGATGTCTGATTTAGTATATTTAAAAAGACAGCGTCATCTTGTTTATTTAAAAAGTCTTATCTTCACACTGCTGCAGTAAAGTCCCCCCACACCATGTTACGTTGTGGTGGCCTGGAACTCCATTTAGTTTAGCCAGTCTCCTTCCTCATTCCAACTCAATGACAGAGTTACTGCAGGCAGAGATGTGTCTGCCTGCCTGCCTGCCTGCCTGCCTGCCTGCCTGCCTGTCTGTCTGTCTGTCTGTCTGTCTGCCTGTCTGCCTGTCTGCCTGTCTGCCTGTCTGCCTGTCTGCCTGTCTGTCTGCCTGTCTGCCTGTCTGTCTGTCTGTCTGCCTGTCTGTCTGCCTGCCTGCCTGCCAAGCAGTTAGATTTTCTTGAGCAAAGTACCGTTCTCATAAATCATTCATAAATGATTGGCTACTGTACTAAATGTAATTGGCTACTGTACTAAATGTAATTGGCTACTGTACTAAATGTAATTGGCTACTGTAAATACATGTAATTGGCTACTGTAAATACATGTAATTACACTCTGATAAGGGCACTGTAAATAAAACGTATTATTATCTTACCCAGATAGAACATGTATGTTGCCGTGACGAAGGCCATGAAGTAGATCCCGGCAGCGAAGGACACCATGCCGATGATGATGAGGGTGACGTCACTCACCCATCTGGACATTACCATGACACCCAGGAAGCTCGTCAGGAAGACCACGAAGCCGGCGGCGTTACCGTAACCTACCTGTTGATGTGTTTTGGTTTAACCAGAGCCCGATATTGCAAGAGTTAATTCTCACAAGTCACAACTCTGAAATAAGTTTTTTGTCCTAGATCTTTGTTTTGTGCTATCATTCCAACTCTTTGTCAAACATGTTTGGCATGACAGGGCAAGGAGTGGCATGATGGCACAAACAGACTGGTAAAACCAGGCTACAAAATGCACATCTTGTTTGATTTAATCAGGACTAATCATGTAATATATATATATATATATATATATATATATATTGTGTTTTACCCCCAAATAAAACATATTTGAACTTACCTGTGTAGCACTCCAGTTCAGGGGCTCCTTCATCTCAAAGGTCACCAGTATCTCCATCCCACCTCCGACGGCCACGTCATATAAAATACCGCTTGCGAAGAGAAGCAGAATGTTCAATATATTCCTGGAATTTCGCTCAATGAAGAAGCCATTGGTCTCGTTGCGCTCTTGCGCGCTTGTCGAGACACTTGGCATTAGAAAGAAGAAGGTTGTGTAGATAAGACACAAAAAGTAGAGGAAAACACTCAGGCTCACTAACAGAGTCCCCTGTTTAAAATCCACACTGTACAACTGGAAGAGGTGCCCGGACGCTAGACTACCGATGAGACCGGCTACTCCGTAGACCAGTTCGATATGCATCATGTGGAGAGAGCGGTCCTCCTCGGTGGAGGTGAGCGACACCAGGGCCATGACCCCGGCCCAGTAGGAGCAGAACCCGCCGCTGAGTCCGTGGACCACCACCCCGCCGAACATAGCCTGTATCGGGAGATCCATCACTATGACCAGGAGCAGGACCACTCTGGAGACCAGGTAACCCACCAGAGGGATCACCATGGGGATCTTCCGGTACCCCAGGTCCCCTACCTTGGATGGACGAATGAATGAATTGTATTAGACATATTTAATGAAACACACAAAGTTGCCATTTAAGTACGACAATAGGCTATATTAAAAAAAACGATCCAGGAATAAAACAATGTATCGATTTACCTTGGCTAAAAGAATAGCGGGTAGGATCGGTACGAATTTGGCCAGCATATTATATATCATGTAGAAGTTGGACATGGCTTTCTGCCGGCTGTCTTCGGTGGGGGTGGGAGAGAGCGCGTCGGTCATGTTGGCGCATCTCTCCTTGACCACCATCTGCAAACCGGTGTCGAAAAACGCGCTGGCTATTTGGGCACATAAAACCACCGGCTCGATGCGTTTACGCATTTTCCCGAATGACAACATGATTAGTCCCGATAGAAACCGACAGGCAAACTATAAAAAAAGAAATGGACAGAGTACACTCCCAACGCCTAAACTAACCAAGGGCTGTCACCTGTCCATGTCTGGGTGACTGTAGACATTTGCGCTTTACTGATCACGACATACCCTATCCAATACCCATTCATGTCTAGTTCCGTGTTTCAAACCGAGCCATGAGCTCACAGAGTAGATTATGTACGTACATGATGACAAAAGACTGGGTGGGACTGGGAGTGGTACGACAGCTTCTTAGGGAAGTTGGCTCAGAACAAATATTAAAACAAGCCTAACTTGCACAGTGTTCATTTTGGCATTCGTTTTTGTGATATAGTCTAGTCTTGGTCATTTTGACAAAAATATAATTAAATCACATGTTTTGTCATTTGAATAATGACCAGTGGAGGAAAAAGTACCAGACTTGATTAAAAGTATAAATACCTTCATAGAAAGTTACTGAAGTAAAAGTGAAAGTCACCCAGTAAAATACTACTTGAGTAAAATTATTTGGTTTTAAATATCCTTAAGTATCAAAAGTAAAAGTTTGAATACTTTCATATTCCTTATAAAACAACACGGCACCATTTGTATTTGATGAATATATTGATGGATAGCCAGGGACACACTCCAACACTCAGGCATCATTACAGATAGCCAGGGACACACTCCAACACTCAGGCATCATTACAGATAGCCAGGGACACACTCCAACACTCAGGCATCATTACAGATAGCCAGGGACACACTCCAACACTCAGGCATCATTACAGATAGCCAGGGACACACTCCAACACTCAGGCATCATTACATATAGCCAGGGACACACTCCAACACTCAGGCATCATTACAGATAGCCAGGGACACACTCCAACACTCAGGCATCATTACAGATAGCCAGGGACACACTCCAACACTCAGACATCATTACATATAGCCAGGGACACACTCCAACACTCAGGCATCATTACAGATAGCCAGGGACACACTCCAACACTCAGGCATCATTACAGATAGCCAGGGACACACTCCAACACTCAGGCATCATTACATATAGCCAGGGACACACTCCAACACTCAGGCATCATTACAGATAGCCAGGGACACACTCCAACACTCAGGCATCATTACAGATAGCCAGGGACACACTCCAACACTCAGGCATCATTACAGATAGCCAGGGACACACTCCAACACTCAGGCATCATTACATATAGCCAGGGACACACTCCAACACTCAGGCATCATTACAGATAGCCAGGGACACACTCCAACACTCAGGCATCATTACAGATAGCCAGGGACACACTCCAACACTCAGGCATCATTACAGATAGCCAGGGACACACTCCAACACTCAGGCATCATTACATATAGCCAGGGACACACTCCAACACTCAGGCATCATTACAGATAGCCAGGGACACACTCCAACACTCAGGCATCATTACAGATAGCCAGGGACACACTCCAACACTCAGGCATCATTACATATAGCCAGGGACACACTCCAACACTCAGGCATCATTACAGATAGCCAGGGACACACTCCAACACTCAGGCATTATTACATATAGCCAGGGACACACTCCAACACTCAGGCATCATTACAGATAGCCAGGGACACACTCCAACACTCAGGCATCATTACAGATAGCCAGGGACACACTCCAACACTCAGGCATCATTACAGATAGCCAGGGACACACTCCAACACTCAGGCATCATTACATATAGCCAGGGACACACTCCAACACTCAGGCATCATTACAGATAGCCAGGGACACACTCCAACACTCAGGCATCATTACAGATAGCCAGGGACACACTCCAACACTCAGGCATCATTACAGATAGCCAGGGACACACTCCAACACTCAGGCATCATTTACAAACGTAGCATTTGTGTTTAGTGAGTCCTCCAGATCAGAGGCAGTAGGGACGACCAGGGATGTTCTCTGTTTAGTGAGTCCTCCAGATCAGAGGCAGTAGGGATGACCAGGGTTGTTCTCTGTTTAGTGAGTCCTCCAGATCAGAGGCAGTAGGAAGGACCAGGGATGTTCTCTGTTTAGTGAGTCCTCCAGATCAGAGGCAGTAGGGATGACCAGGGATGTTCTCTGTTTAGTGAGTCCTCCATATCAGAGGCAGTAGGGATGACCAGGGATGTTCTCTGTTTAGTAAGTCGTCCAGATCAGAGGCAGTAGGGATGACCATGGATGCTCTCTGTTTAGTGAGTCCTCCAGATCAGAGGCAGTAGGGATGACCAGGGATGTTCTCTGTTTAGTGAGTCCTCCAGATCAGAGGCAGTAGGGATGACCAGGGATGTTCTCTGTTTAGTGAGTCCTCCAGATCAGATACAGTAGGGACGACCAGGGATGTTCTCTGTTTAGTTAGTCGTCCAGATCAGAGGCAGTAGGGATGACCAGGGACGTTCTCTGTTTAGTGAGTCCTCCAGATCAGAGGCAGTAGGGATGACCAGGGATGTTCTCTGTTTAGTGAGTCCTCCAGATCAGAGGCAGTAGGGATGACCAGGGATGTTCTCTGTTTAGTGAGTCCTCCAGATCAGAGGCAGTAGGGATGACCAGGGATGTTCTCTGTTTAGTGAGTCTTCCAGGTCAGAGGCAGTAGGGATGACCAGGGATGTTCTCTGTTTAGTGAGTCCTCCAGATCAGAGGCAGTAGGGATGACCAGGGATGTTCTCTGTTTAGTGGGTCCTTCAGATCAGAGGCAGTAGGGATGACCAGGTTGTTCTCTGTTTAGTGAGTCCTCCAGATCAGAGGCAGTAGGGATGACCAGGGATGTTCTCTGTTTAGTGAGTCCTCCAGATCAGATACAGTAGGGACGACCAGGGATGTTCTCTGTTTAGTTAGTCGTCCAGATCAGAGGCAGTAGGGATGACCAGGGATGTTCTCTGTTTAGTGAGTCCTCCAGATCAGAGGCAGTAGGGATGACCAGGGACGTTCTCTGTTTAGTGAGTCCTCCAGATCAGAGGCAGTAGGGATGACCAGGGATGTTCTCTGTTTAGTGAGTCCTCCAGATCAGAGGCAGTAGGGATGACCAGGGATGTTCTCTGTTTAGTGAGTCCTCCAGATCAGAGGCAGTAGGGATGACCAGGGATGACCAGGGATGTTCTCTGTTTAGTGAGTCCTCCAGAACAGAGGCAGTAGGGATGACCAGGGATGTTCTCTGTTTTTTGAGTCCTCCAGATCAGAAGCAGTAGGGATGACCAGGGATGTTCTCTGTTTAGTGAGTCCTCCAGATCAGAGGCAGTAGGAATGACCAGGGATGTTCTCTGTTTAGTGGGTCCTCCAGATCAGAGGCAGTAGGGATGACCAGGTTGTTCTCTGTTTAGTGAGTCCTCCAGATCAGAGGCAGTAGGTATGACCAGGGATGTTCTCTGTTTAGTGAGTCCTCCAGATCAGAGGCAGTAGGGACGACCAGGGATGTTCTCTGTTTAGTTAGTCGTCCAGATCAGAGGCAGTAGGGATGACCAGGGATGTTCTCTGTTTAGTGAGTCCTCCAGATCAGAGGCAGTAGGGATGACCAGGGACGTTCTCTGTTTAGTGAGTCCTCCAGATCAGAGGCAGTAGGGATGACCAGGGACGTTCTCTGTTTAGTGAGTCCTCCAGATCAGAGGCAGTAGGGATGACCAGTGATGTTCTCTTGATAAGTGTGTGAATCGAACCATTTTCCTGTCCTGCTAACCATTCAAAATATAACGAGTACTCTTGGGTGTCAGGTGAAAAAGTACATAATTTTCTTAGGCAATGTAGTAAATGTAAAAGTTGTCAAAAAATATAAATAGTAAAGTGAAGTACAGATACCCAAAAAACGACGTAAGTAGCACTTTAAAGTGTTTTAACTTAAGTACTTTACACCACTGATAATGATTGTCTCGTTATTGTCAAAATGTCGAAAACAGGCCTCTCGGGTGGTGCAGTGGTTGAGGGCGCTGTACTGCAGCACCAGCTGTGCCACCAGAGACCCTGGGTTTGCGACCGGGAGGTCCGTGGGGCGACGCACAATTGGCCTTGCGTTGTCCGGGTTAGGGAGGGGTTGGCCGGTAGGGATATCCTTGTCTCATCGCGCACCAGCGACTCCTGTGGCGGGCCGGCTAACCAAGGTTGCCAGGTGCACGGTGTTTCCTCCGACACATTGGTGCAGCTGGCTTCTGGGTTGGATGACGCTGTGTTAAGAAGCAGTGCGGCTTGTTTGGGTTGTGTATCGGAGGACGCATGACTTTCAACCTTCGTCTCTCCCGAGTCTGTACGGGAGTTGTAGCGATGAGACAAGATAGTAGCTACTAACCATTGGACACCATGAAATTGGGGAGAAAAAGGGGTAAACCCCCCCCCCCCCCCAAAAAAAAAAAAGTCAAACTGTGGGTCAACTAAATGCCCTTTAATTTTTGTCCCAATAACATTTGTCTCATTAACCTATAGTACACACACATTACCGTTCAAACGTTTGGGGTCCTTTACAAATGTCCTTGTTTTGAAAGAAAAGCAACAAAAAAAAAGATCAGAAATACAGTGTAGACATTGTTCATGTTATAAATGACTATTGTAGCTGGAAACGGCAGATTTTTAATGGAATATCTACAGAGACCCATTATCAGCAACCATCACTCCTGTGTTCCAATGGCACGTTGTGTTAGCTAAAACAACAGTTTTCAGCTGTGCTAATGGGGTCAACTCGGGGTCATGATAGGGGCTGCACCAAATGTTTGATGTGTTATAATAATTATTATGCTTATGTTGTATTAATAGAAGGGGAGGGGTTATAAGACCCCTCCACCACTACATTTATAAGGTCCTAAACCACAGAATAGCAATATATATATATATATAAGGAGCCTTTTAAGGTGAATTGGTGGAGAGGAGGTTGTGTTTTATGGGCAGATGAGAAGACAGTGGAGGAAATAGAGATAAAATGAATATAAGATCCACTATTGATATTTATTGCAAGTTAGATAATAGGTAGGAAAGGCTAACATAGGGCACCTACACCGTTATCATCACACGGCTGAGCGTCAAATTAAACCCAACCGACGCTCTGCAAAAGGCCTGTAAAGGGTTTTTTATTATTGGGTAATGGTCCAATGGTGGAATAAAACGTTGTGAGTAGGACAGAAGATATTTGAATAAAAGGTTGAACATATTTGTTAGGGACACTTTCCTACCATAGGACAGTATGAAATGTACAACCCTTAGTATAGCAGCAAAATGATTAGATGGAAGTTGTGTTCTGTCGAGATTTTCATAGAAACTGACTTTGTAATGCTTTTACCAGGGGTACTAATATTACTGGTACTCTATACCTTTAAGATATAATATTACTGGTACTCTATACCTTTAAGATATAATATTACTGGTACTCTATACCTTTAAGATATAATATTACTGGTACTCTATACCTTTAAGATATAATATTAGGAATTGAAGTCTATCATGCGGTTTCCTCTGTGAGGCAGGACAGAGGCAGGACAGAGGCAGGACAGAGGCAGGACAGATCTCCATGAACAAGGCAGGACAGATCTCCATGAACAAGGCTACCGTGACCAAACTAAAGCTGGAGAAAACAATAAGAGAGGCAGGACAGAGGCAGGACAGAGGCAGGACAGAGGCAGGACAGATCTCCATGAACAAGGCTATCGTGACCGAACTAACGATGGAGAGAACAATTAGAGAGGCAGAACAGAGGCAGGACAGAGGCAGGACAGAGGCAGGACAGAGGCAGGACAGATCTCCATGAACAAGGCTATCGTGACCGAACTAACGATGGAGAGAACAATTAGAGAGGCAGGACAGAGGCAGGACAGAGGCAGGACAGAGGCAGGACAGATCTCCATGAACAAGGCTATCGTGACCGAACTAACGATGGAGAGAACAATTAGAGAGGCAGGACAGAGGCAGGACAGAGGCAGGACAGAGGCAGGACAGAGGCAGGACAGATCTCCATGAACAAGGCTATCGTGACCGAACTAACGATGGAGAGAACAATTAGAGAGGCAGAACAGAGGCAGGACAGAGGCAGGACAGAGGCAGGACAGAGGCAAGACAGAGGCAGGACAGAGGCAGGACAGAGGCAGAACAGATCTCCATGAACAAGGCTATCGTGACCGAACTAAAGATGGAGAGAACAATTAGAGAGGCAGGGCAGAGGCAGGACAGAGGCAGGGCAGAGGCAGGGCAGAGGCAGGGCAGAGGCAGGGCAGAGGCAGGACAGGAATACTCCCCACCGCTCCGCTGCCGTGAGACTCAACCCAGAGGACCCCAGAGGTGACCCCATACACAGATCTACCCTCTCATACCACTGACAGAAGAAAATGGAGAAGCAACCACAATTATCTTCAAGGGGACTCTGATGAAGGAGGTGGATGACACAACAGGAGCAGCAAGTGGCAGGAGAACAATATAATTGGATGAAAAAAAAAGAGGCACAGTTCCTGGAGGGAGTTTCCCCTCGATATCCCAACTAACTACTAAAGAAGCAAAAAAAAAGTACAATGTGTCACCATCCATGGGTGACCTGTTCAGAGAGCAAGAAAAAGGAGGACTAGACACTGCACTGAAGAAGGCCCGGCTCGCACAGATCGAGACAGGAAGTGGTGATTTTACTCACAAAATGATGGCTGCTCAAAGTTGTTTTCGACAGGCTCACCACAACCACAGTCTGCCGCTCCCCCCAACAGTCACATCAGTCACACCTGTGAACCTGGTGCCTGCAGGGTATGTGCTTTTCACCACTCAGCATTAAGGTGACCCACAGACATGGACAGGAAGAGGAGGTGGGCCCGCCATGGCACTTCGTGACTGGAACAACACTCAACGCTGGTCCTGTGGGCAGATGGGGCACGTGAGTTCACAGTGTGGGGGGAAATGAAAGAGGAAGAGGTTTCAATAGGGGCAGAGGAAAGTTTTGGGCCTGGCAGAAGAAGAGGAAGCTTTGCTAATGCACATCTTGGTGTGTACTACCCACCATGGCAACAATATGCTCCTCAGCCACAGTACCACTCACCCAGAGCTGAAAATGCTCCTCAGCCACAGTACCACTCACCTGGAGCTGAAAATGCTCCTCAGCCACAGTACCACTCACCTGGAGCTGAAAATGCTCCTCAGCCACAGTACCACTCACCTGGAGCTGAAAATGCTCCTCAGCCACAGTACCACTCACCTGGAGCTGAAAGTGCTTATCAGCCACAGTACCACTCACCTGGAGCTGGAAATGCTCCTCAGCCACAGTACCACTCACCCAGAGCTGGAAATGCTCCTCAGCCACAGTACCACTCACCTGGAGCTGAAAATGCTCCTCAGCCACAGTACCACTCACCTGGAGCTGGAAATGCTCCTCAGCCACAGTACCACTCACCCAGAGCTGAAAATGCTTATCAGCGCAACAGGCAGATTGATTAGCTCTGAATACAGCTTGTGAATTGGGGAAGGGAAGGCCCTTACTGTTTACTCAGCATGGGTTTGGAGAGCAAGAGGGTTTATTAATAGGTCTGTCTCATGGCTACATCTTCTGTCTGGCATGCCCTGTTTACCATCAACCATGATCTCCACTATTTGCCGATTGGCTCATGGAGTGAGCCATTCGTCAAAGGGGGGATATGGAGGAGGAGAAGATTTCGGCCCAATGGTTTTGCCTAAATTTGAATCAGCATGTAAAACAGTTCATTTATCGTTGCACGACACATTTGTTATATAACATAGACAAGGGAACTCCACTGTAACCAGGGAAGTTCCCCACTCCACTGTAACCAGGGAAGTTCCCCACTCCACTGTAACCAGGGAAGTTCCCCACTCCACTGTAACCAGGGAAGTTCCCCACTCCACTGTAACCAGGGAAGTAACCCCGCTCCACTGTAACCAGGGAAGTTCCCCACTCCACTGTAACCAGGGAAGTAACCCCGCTCCACTGTAACCAGGGAAGTAACCCCGCTCCACTGTAACCAGGGAAGTTCCCCACTCCACTGTAACCAGGGAAGTTCCCCACTCCACTGTAACCAGGGAAGTAACCCTACTCCACTGTAACCAGGGAAGTTCCCCACTCCACTGTAACCAGGGAAGTTCCCCTCTCCACTGTAACCAGGGAAGTTCCCCACTCCACTGTAACCAGGGAAGTTCCCCTCTCCACTGTAACCAGGGAAGTTCCCCACTCCACTGTAACCAGGGAAGTTCCCCACTCCACTGTAACCAGGGAAGTTCCCCACTCCACTGTAACCAGGGAAGTTCCCCTCTCCACTGTAACCAGGGAAGTTCCCCACTCCACTGTAACCAGGGAAGTTCTCCACTCCACTGTAAACAGGGAAGTAACCCCACTCCACTGTAACCAGGGAAGTTCTCCACTCCACTGTAACCAGGGAAGTTCTCCACTCCACTGTAACCAGGGAAGTTCTCCACTCCACTGTAACCAGGGAAGTTCCCCACTCCACTGTAACCAGGGAAGTTCCCCACTCCACTGTAACCAGGGAAGTAACCCCACTCCACTGTAACCAGGGAAGTTCCCCACTCCACTGTAACCAGGGAAGTTCCCCACTCCACTGTAACCAGGGAAGTAACCCCACTCCACTGTAACCAGGGAAGTTCCCCCGCTCCACTGTAACCAGGGAAGTTCCCCACTCCACTGTAACCAGGGAAGTTCCCCCGCTCCACTGTAACCAGGGAAGTTCCCCACTCCACTGTAACCAGGGAAGTAACCCCACTCCACTGTAACCAGGGAAGTTCCCCACTCCACTGTAACCAGGGAAGTTCCCCACTCCACTGTAACCAGGGAAGTTCCCCACTCCACTGTAACCAGGGAAGTTCCCCACTCCACTGTAACCAGGGAAGTTCCCCACTCCACTGTAACCAGGGAAGTAACCCCACTCCACTGTAACCAGGGAAGTTCCCCACTCCACTGTAACCAGGGATGTTCCCCACTCCACTGTAACCAGGGAAGTTCCCCACTCCACTGTAACCAGGGAAGTTCCCCACTCCACTGTAACCAGGGAAGTAACCCCACTCCACTGTAACCAGGGAAGTTCCCCACTCCACTGTAACCAGGGAAGTTCCCCACTCCACTGTAACCAGGGAAGTTCCCCACTCCACTGTAACCAGGGAAGTTCCCCACTCCACTGTAACCAGGGAAGTTCCCCTCTCCACTGTAACCAGGGAAGTTCCCCACTCCACTGTAACCAGGGAAGTTCTCCACTCCACTGTAACCAGGGAAGTAACCCCACTCCACTGTAACCAGGGAAGTTCTCCACTCCACTGTAACCAGGGAAGTTCTCCACTCCACTGTAACCAGGGAAGTTCTCCACTCCACTGTAACCAGGGAAGTTCCCCACTCCACTGTAACCAGGGAAGTTCCCCACTCCACTGTAACCAGGGAAGTTCCCCACTCCACTGTAACCAGGGAAGTTCCCCACTCCACTGTAACCAGGGAAGTTCCCCACTCCACTGTAACTCCACTGTAACCAGGGAAGTTCCCCACTCCACTGTAACCAGGGAAGTTCCACTGTAACCACTCCACTGTAACCAGGGAAGTTCCCCACTCCACTGTAACCAGGGAAGTTCCCCACTCCACTGTAACCAGGGAAGTAACCCCACTCCACTGTAACCAGGGAAGTTCCCCCGCTCCACTGTAACCAGGGAAGTTCCCCACTCCACTGTAACCAGGGAAGTTCCCCACTCCACTGTAACCAGGGAAGTAACCCCACTCCACTGTAACCAGGGAAGTTCCCCACTCCACTGTAACCAGGGAAGTAACCCCACTCCACTGTAACCAGGGAAGTTCCCCCGCTCCACTGTAACCAGGGAAGTTCCCCCGCTCCACTGTAACCAGGGAAGTTCCCCACTCCACTGTAACCAGGGAAGTTCCCCACTCCACTGTAACCAGGGAAGTTCCCCACTCCACTGTAACCAGGGAAGTAACCCCACTCCACTGTAACCAGGGAAGTTCCCCACTCCACTGTAACCAGGGAAGTTCCCCACTCCACTGTAACCAGGGAAGTTCCCCACTCCACTGTAACCAGGGAAGTTCCCCACTCCACTGTAACCAGGGAAGTAACCCCACTCCACTGTAACCAGGGAAGTTCCCCACTCCACTGTAACCAGGGAAGTTCCCCACTCCACTGTAACCAGGGAAGTTCCCCACTCCACTGTAACCAGGGAAGTTCCCCACTCCACTGTAACCAGGGAAGTAACCCCACTCCACTGTAACCAGGGAAGTTCTCCACCCCACTGTAACCAGGGAAGTTCTCCACTCCACTGTAACCAGGGAAGTTCCCCACTCCACTGTAACCAGGGAAGTAACCCCACTCCACTGTAACCAGGGAAGTTCCCCACTCCACTGTAACCAGGGAAGTTCCCCACTCCACTGTAACCAGGGAAGTTCCCCACTCCACTGTAACCAGGGAAGTAACCCCACTCCACTGTAACCAGGGAAGTTCCCCACTCCACTGTAACCAGGGAAGTTCCCCACTCCACTGTAACCAGGGAAGTTCCCCACTCCACTGTAACCAGGGAAGTTCCCCACTCCACTGTAACCAGGGAAGTTCCCCACTCCACTGTAACCAGGGAAGTTCCCCCGCTCCACTGTAACCAGGGAAGTTCCCCACTCCACTGTAACCAGGGAAGTTCCCCACTCCACTGTAACCAGGGAAGTAACCCCACTCCACTGTAACCAGGGAAGTTCCCCACTCCACTGTAACCAGGGAAGTTCCCCACTCCACTGTAACCAGGGAAGTTCCCCACTCCACTGTAACCAGGGAAGTTCCCCCGCTCCACTGTAACCAGGGAAGTAACCCCGCTCCACTGTAACCAGGGAAGTTCCCCACTCCACTGTAACCAGGGAAGTTCCCCACTCCACTGTAACCAGGGAAGTTCCCCTCTCCACTGTAACCAGGGAAGTTCCCCACTCCATTGTAACCAGGGAAGTTCCCCACTCCACTGTAACCAGGGAAGTTCCCCACTCCACTGTAACCAGGGAAGTTCCCCACTCCACTGTAACCAGGGAAGTTCCCCTCTCCACTGTAACCAGGGAAGTTCCCCACTCCATTGTAACCAGGGAAGTTCCCCACTCCACTGTAACCAGGGAAGTTCCCCACTCCACTGTAACCAGGGAAGTTCCCCACTCCACTGTAACCAGGGAAGTTCCCCACTCCACTGTAACCAGGGAAGTTCCCCACTCCACTGTAACCAGGGAAGTTCCCCTCTCCACTGTAACCAGGGAAGTTCCCCACGAGCTGGGTGGAATGCTGCCCCTTGTCCTCAGGAAAATGCGCAGCAACCTTAACAAAGGTATTGGGTGTACACCTTATGAAATGTTAACAGGACGACCCATGAACACACCAGGTGTTAGACCTATGACTGACCGACAGATAGACAAAACTGAGACACAGTGTGTCCATCTTGAGTACATGAAGGAACTAACCTCTGTTGTAAGTTTTCTCCACTCTCACACTAGGAAAGCAGCAGAACCAATCCCAGGTGAGAATCCAGATGCTCTGGCCATCTGCGTAGGAGACTGACTGAAAAAGACAAGTCCATAAAAGAAAATGGAACCAGCCAAGATGAATGGGACCCTTCCAGGTGACCATGGCAACACCGATTGCAATCCGGGTGGCGGAGAGTTCCGGCTGGCTTCATCATCAAGCAACTCCCAGAGTGGAGGCCGTGGATGAGCGACTGGATGGAGGGAGAGCAGGGCCCCGAGGACATCTGAAGGAGGAAGAAGGTATGAGCCCAAGGACAGAAGCAGAGGGCCCAGACCAAAGGACAGAAGCAGAGGGCCCAGACCAAATGACAGAAGCAGAGGGCCCAGACCAAAGGACAGAAGCAGAGGGCCCAGACCAAAAGGCTGGAAAGAAAGATGAAAAAGAAGGCTCTAGCTAACGAGCAGAAGGAGGAGACATCATTTCACACTCAGGGTCTATAACTAGGAAACAGAGACTAGTGTGGTGGTTTGTTTTCCCCATAATCCTTTCCATGGGTCTCCTTGTTGGCGCAGCCACAGGACCCCCTGGGGGATCTGAGGTAAACAACAAATGGATACAAATGGTGAGAGAAATTGGAAATCAGACTAAGAAATCAGACTACTAGGAACCCAGATTTGAGTATTTAGGAAGCCTACATCAACAACAGAGCTGTTCGGGAGTTCGGGTTGATGAGAAGGACAGAGTTTGAATGTGGGTTTTTATCCTTTAAGAGGTAATGAGAAACAACCGACTAGGCGAATGGAGACCACAGGGCTGTTCTTTGGGAAAATAACTGAGAGGTTAGCCGGGGATCATGGGACACATGTATGTTGGGGTGGTCACAAGAAGGGAGCAAATTTACCTAATGTGGTAGAAGGAAGCAGGCAGATCCCTCTATGACCTAGAATTCACCTCAGGAGAGGTGAGTCAGTCTTCATGGTAAGAACTACCCACTCTGTAAGGTGTAATTATGCCAGCAGGCACCTGTGGATAGAATTGTTAGGAAATGGAAGCTTAATCATCATTCCCATACTGACTGTGGAAAAGTGGAAAATTACTGCTGAGCACTTAGAAAACACTGGAACTATTGTTTTATTCCTGCAAGTTTGTAAAACTGTATATGCATGGCCTTGGTCTCATGAGTAGAAGGTGTTGATGTAGGCAGTTACATCACTAGGGGTCGACTGCAAACATATAAAAGCAACTTGGACTTTTCCTATTTTGCAGAACTCAGGAGAGACATCAGTTGTATGTTTGATATTAAAATTGTTCTGATTTATATTTATGCACATTTTGAGTATTCCTTATTTGTTCAGTAACTAACGGAGACCAGAAAAGTGGAACCAACACTAACATGATTGCAAAAGTGTTTTCTAATGATCATTTAGCGCCTTTTAAAATGATGAACTTGCATTGGCTAACACAACGTGCCATTGGAACACAGGAGTGATGGCTGCTGATAATGGGCCTCTGTACGCCTATGTAGATATTCCATAAAAAAAATCAGCTGTTTCCAGCTACAATAGTCATTTACAACATTAACAATGTCTACACTGTATTTCTGATAAATCTTATGTTATTTTAATGGACAATTTTTTTTGATTTTCTTTCAAAAACAAGGACATTTCTAAGTGACCCCAAACTTTTGAACGGTAGTGTATATCACTGACTTCCATGTGCACAAACACACATACATACATACATACAGACAGACACACACACACACACACACACACACACACACACACACACATACATACACACACACACACACACACACACACACACACACATACATACACACACACACACACACACACATACATACACACACACACACACATACACACATACACACACACACATACATACAAACAAACAAACAAACAAACAAAGCCTACTCCTACCAACAGATTATTCTGCATAACATCCTATTCTCTTCCAACAACAGAAATATGACAAACATATAGAAGAATACATTTATATTATATAAGAATGATCTGGCCATGTAAATTCAGCCTACATAGATATTACACATTACATGGGAGAGCGAGAACACAGACCCAGAACACAGGATGCTATTTGGCCCTAAACAGAGAGTACACCGTGGCAGAACACCTGACCACTGTGACTGACACACATTTAAGGAAAGGTTTGACTATGTACAGACTCAGTGAGCATAGCCTTGCTATTGAGAAAGGCCGCCGTAGGCAGACCTGACTCTCAAGAGAAGACAGGCTATGTACCACAGTACAGCTCAGTGTTCAACACCACAGTACAGCTCAGCGTTCAACACCACAGTACAGCTCAGCGTTCAACACCATAGTGCCCTCAAAGCTCATCACTAAGCCAAGGACCCTGGGACTAAACACCTCCCTCTGCAACTGGATCCTGGACTTCCTGACGGACCGTCCCCAGGTGGTGAGGGTAGGTAACAACACATCCGCCAAGTTGATCCTCAATACGTGGGGGCCCCTCAGGGGTGCGTGCTCAGTCCCCTCCTGTATTCCCTGTTCACTCATGACTGCATGGCCAGGCACGACTCCAACACTATCATCAAGTTTGCCGATAACAGTGGTAGGCCTGATCACCGACAACGATGAGACAGCTTATAGGGAGGAGGTCAGAGACCTGGCCGTGTGTTGCTAGGACAACAACCTCTCCCTCAACGTGACCACTTAGGAAAATTGCAATTGGCTGAGAACAGGGCAGCCCGGCTGGCCCTTGGATGTACACAGAGAGCTAATATTAATAATATGCATGTCAATCTCTCCTGGCTGAAAGTGGAAGAGAGATTGACTTCATCACTACTTTTATATATGGTATTGTTGAATGCACCGAGCTGTCTGTCTAAACTACAGGCACACAGCTCAGACACCCATGTATACCCCACAAGACATGCCACAAGAGGTCTCTTCACAGTCCCCAAGTCCAGAACAGACTATGGGAGGCTCACAGTACTTCATAGAGTCATGACTACATGGAACTCTATTCCACATCAAGTAGTTCATGCCAGCAGTAAAATTAGATATATAAAAAAAAATATGGAACAGCGGGGAGTGTGAAGCAACTCAAAGATTGGCACAGACACATGCACACAGAGGTACAATGCTGTGTACTACTCCCTTCACAGAACAGAGCAAACTGGTTCTAACCAGAATAGAAAGAGGAGTGGGAAGCCCCGGTGCACAAGTGAGCAAGAGGACAAGTACATTAGAGTGTCTAATTTGAGACACAGACGCCTCACACGTCCTCAACTGGCAGCTTCATTAAATAGTGCCCGCAAAACACCAGTCTCAACATCAACAGTGAAGAGGCAACTCTGGGATGCTGGCCTTCTAGTCAGAGTTCCTCTGTCCAGTGTCTGTGTTTTTTTGCCCATCAGATCTCAGCGATCACTGCCTCATTGCCAGGTCATCTATAAGTCTCTGCTAGGTAAAGCCCCGCCTTATCTCAGCTCACTGGTCATCATAGCAGCACCCACCCGTAGCACGCGCTCCAGCAGGTATATCTCACTGGTCACCCCCAAAGACAATTCATCCTTTGGCTGACTTTTCTTCCAGTTCTCTGCTGCCAATGACTGGAATGTCGGAGCAGCTCACAGATCACTGCACCTGTACACAGCCCATCTGTAAACAGCCCATCTATCTACCTATCTCATCCCCATACTGTATTTATTTATTTATCTTGCTCTTTTGCACCCCAGTATCTCTACTTGCACATTCATCTTCTGCACATCTATCACTCCAGTGTTTAATTGTTATATTGTAATTACTTCGCCACTATGGCCTATTTATTGCCCTTATCTCACCTCATTTGCACTCACTGTATAAAGACTTTTTCTACTGTATTATTGACTGTAAGTTTGTTTTACTCCATGTGTAACTCTGTATTATTGACTGTATGTTTGTTTTACTCCATGTGTAACTCTGTATTATTGACTGTAAGTTTGTTTTACTCCATGTGTAACTCTGTATTATTGACTGTATGTTTGTTTTACTCCATGTGTAACTCTGTATTATTGACTGTATGTTTGTTTTACTCCATGTGTAACTCTGTATTATTGACTGTAAGTTTGTTTTACTCCATGTGTAACTCTGTATTATTGACTGTATGTTTGTTTTACTCCATGTGTAACTCTGTATTATTGACTGTATGTTTGTTTTACTCCATGTGTAACTCTGTATTATTGACTGTATGTTTGTTTTACTCCATGTGTAACTCTGTATTATTGACTGTATGTTTGTTTTACTCCATGTGTAACTCTGTATTATTGACTGTATGTTTGTTTTACTCCATGTGTAACTCTGTATTATTGACTGTATGTTTGTTTTACTCCATGTGTAACTCTGTGTTATTGACTGTATGTTTGTTTTACTCCATGTGTAACTCTGTGTTATTGACTGTAAGTTTGTTTTACTCCATGTGTAACTCTGTGTTGTTGTATGTGTCAAACTGCTTTGCTTTATCTTGGTCAGGTCGCAGTTGTAAATGAGAACTTGTTCTCAACTTGCCAACCTGGTTAAATAAAGGGTTAGGGTTATATATACAAATACCTGGTTAAATAAAGGGTTATATATATAAATACTTGGTTAAATAAAGGGTTAGGGTTATATATATAAATACCTGGTTAAATAAAGGGTTATATATATAAATACCTGGTTAAATAAAGGGTTAGGGTTATATATATAAATACCTGGTTAAATAAAGGGTTAGAGTTATATCCATAAATACCTGGTTAAATAAAGGGTTATAGTTATATATATAAATACCTGGTTAAATAAAGGGTTATATATATAAATACCTGGTTAAATAAAGGGTTATATATATAAATACCTGGTTAAATAAAGGGTTATATATATAAATACCTGGTTAAATAAAGGGTTATATATATAAATACCTGGTTAAATAAAGGGTTATATATATAAATACCTGGTTAAATAAAGGGTTATATATATAAATACCTGGTTAAATAAAGGGTTAGAGTTATATATATAAATACTTGGTTAAATAAAGGGTTAGGGTTATATATATAAATACCTGGTCAAATAAAGGGTTATATATATAAATACCTGGTTAAATAAAGGGTTAGAGTTATATATATAAATACCTGGTTAAATAAAGGGTTATATATATAAATACCTGGTTAAATAATGGGTTATATATATAAATACCTGGTTAAATAAAGGGTTAGGGTTATATATATAAATACCTGGTTAAATAAAGGGTTATATATATAAATACCTGGTTAAATAAAGGGTTATATATATAAATACCTGGTTAAATAAAGGGTTATATATATAAATACCTGGTTAAATAAAGGGTTATATATATAAATACCTGGTTAAATAAAGGGTTATATATATAAATACCTGGTTAAATAAAGGGTTAGGGTTATATATATAAATACCTGGTTAAATAAAGAGTTATATATATAAATACCTGGTTAAATAAAGGTGAAATAAAATGTAAAAACATTTTTGTTTTTAATATTTATTGGCCAGTCTGAGATGTGGCTTTTTGTTTGCAACTCTGTATTTATGGCCAATTGCATTGCTTCTTTAATCAGGACAACAGTTTTCAGCTGTGCTAACATAATTGCAAAAGGGTTTTCTAATGATCAATTAGCATTTTAAAATGATAAACTTGGATTAGCTAACACAATGTGTCATTGGAACACAGGAGTGATGGTTGCTGATAATGGGCCTCTGTACGCCTATGTAGATATTCCATTAAAAATCAGCAGTTTCCAGCTACAATAGTCATTTATAACATTAGTTTAGTTTTTTAGTTTAGTTTATTAATTCGACCATTTTAAAAAACAAGCACACTTAAAACTTGAAAAAGCCATACAGCACATTAATAAAATTAAGAGAATAACACACAATACAGTCTGGGACTTATTTCCATTGTTAAATCATGGAGGATAACACACTATAAAGTCTGGGACTTATTTCCATTGTTAAATCATGGAGGATAACACACTATACAGTCTGGGACTTATTTCCATTGTTAAATCATGGAGGATAACACAAAATACAGTCTGGGACTTATTTCCATTGTTAAATCATGGAGGATAACACACTATACAGTCTGGGACTTATTTCCATTGTTAAATCATGGAGGATAACACACTATAAAGTCTGGGACTTATTTCCATTGTTAAATCATGGAGGATAACACACTATACAGTCTGGGACTTATTTCCATTGTTAAATCATGGAGGATAACACACTATAAAGTCTGGGACTTATTTCCATTGTTAAATCATGGAGGATAACACACTATAAAGTCTGGGACTTATTTCCATTGCGGTCCTCTTGAGACAAGATGGAACACAGTATGGCAGTGAAATAATAAAACAAAAACAGAGAAGAAGAACATCTATCTCATCAAAAACAGAGAAGAAGAACATCTATCTCATCAAAAACAGAGAAGAAGAACATCTATCTCATCAAAAACAGAGAAGAAGAACATCTATCTCATCAAAAACAGAGAAGAAGAACATCTATCTCATCAAAAACAGAGAAGAAGAACATCTATCTCATCAAAAACAGAGAAGAAGAACATCTATCTCAGCAAAAACAGAGAAGAAGAACATCTATCTCAGCAAAAACAGAGAAGAAGAACATCTATCTCATCAAAAACAGAGAAGAAGAACATCTATCTCATCAAAAACAGAGAAGAAGAACATCTATCTCATCAAAAACAGAGAAGAAGAACATCTATCTCATCATTCCAGTTACATCATAGGGGTTATTCATAAGGGCACAGAGGACATCAAACATATTTTAATTTATTTTTAAAGCAGAGGCAACTATAGGCAGAGGCAACTCAACTCATTCCATTCTGAGGCTCCTGTATACAAGAAAGTCCTTATCAAGCAGCTTGGACTTTCGAGCCAAAAACGTAGTCCTGGCATTAACCTTCCCTAGCACCTCATTGGCCAAGCTTCCATCAAGGATACATCCCAAGTAGCTAACAGAGGTTTTAGTAGTCAGCACCTCACCCCTCTAACTCCACTCTGCTTTCAGACGACCGTTTAACAATGCCT
The DNA here is from genome assembly GCF_045791955.1 of Oncorhynchus clarkii lewisi. Lineage (NCBI taxonomy): Eukaryota > Metazoa > Chordata > Actinopteri > Salmoniformes > Salmonidae > Oncorhynchus > Oncorhynchus clarkii. The sequence goes on along the minus strand of NC_092158.1, from coordinate 3,600,878 downwards.
ACACCGTGTTTCTGATCAATTTGATGTTATTTTAATGGACAAAAAAAAAGTGATTTTCTTTCAAAAACAAGGATGTTTCTAAGTGACCTCAAACTTTTTAACTGTAGTTTATATAGAGGAAGACACAAAGCAATTAGTGGGCCCAGGTATGTACTAATTGGCTGTACACTGAGTCCCCTGAGGAGGGTGCTGTCGTGTCGTCTTCCTCCGGATGGTCACTGAACTCTCCCAATATGATGGTAATAATAATGATTTATTAAACTTCTATAGCACTTTTCATAACAGAAGGGAATCTCAAAGCTAAACAATGTTTTAGCTACTGGTAATGTTAGCAGAGTCCGGTTCAGTCTCCAACGTAGCAGATAGAAAGGCCATGAATAGAGCCTACGCTAGTGTAACGGATGTGAAACGGCTAGCTTAGTTAGCGGTGCGTGCTAAGTAGCGTTTCAATCAGTGACGTCACTTGCTCTGAGACCTTGAAGTAGTAATTCCCCTTGCTCTGCAAGGGCCGCGGCTTTTGTGGAGCGATGGGTAACGATGCTTCGTGGGTGACTGTTGTTGATGTGTGCAGAGGGTCCCTGGTTCACGCCCAGGTATGGGCGAGGGGACGGTCTAAAGTTATACTGTTACACTATTCCTTATTCAACATGTCAGAGAAGTAGGTTTGTTCAACATAGCATATTTCTATCTGAACGTTCCAACACATTGCGTCTTGCTGAACGTGCCCCAAGTTGTTAGCTAGCTAATGACTGAACAAGGTGTAACAAGGTGTAACTTAAACAAATCTTTAACGGTCCGTCCTGCCTAGTTTTAGAACGGCCCTCGATATCCTTTATGAATGTAAAATGTTGCCTGCCAATGCTGTTGTAGGCCTAGAAGAAAGAAACCAAAAAGTAGTGCTGGTATTATGGATCATATTGGAAGTTAGCCTGAAGTTAGCCTGAGAATCAAGCCGTTGTCTCTGACGCTACAGGCCTGTATATGAAATGAGGTGGGAGGGGTTAAGCGAGATTACACATTCAAAGACCGCCCCCTTTTCTATACTCAAAGGAGAGAAAAACAGTTAGACTGTTGTTTTAACTATTAAAATGCTGCTATTTGTTTTTTAATTTCGTAAGGCAGCTTGTGTTTCTTAACCAGGCAAAGGGTAGCCACTAGAAGGCTGATGGTGACTGGTTAGCTAAGGCGAAGCAAGAGAGTCGCCTGCTCAATGCGTTGGAGCAACCTGTCTGCCCACACTCATCGCTTTCTCCCCCGCAGCTCACCAACTAGGGTGAGGTGTCTTTCCTTTCATACGGATTCAACGGTCTCCTAGATCTCTCTTTAGGAAGTGCTGCTTTGTGAGTCTCCGACCAAGACACGTTAATCCAGGTCCTGAGTGGATCTTCTTCCTCTCACCAGAGCAGGAGGGTAATTCCTTGTGAGGTCACCTGTGTAGATAGGAGGATGTGGTGTAATTATAAAAACAGTCTGTACCATCCAATATCTACATGTATAGTCAGAATCCATTGCTGTCAAGTGTGTCAAATCGTTACATTTTCTAGGCTGTTTTTTTTCCAGGTGTAATGCCTCCTTCCCACTGCTGAACGCATCTGTGCTACTAATATTCATTATAACTTATCACTGAAAAGCTCTTAAATCTCTCTCTCAAAAACAACTCTTGTCCATTTAGTAGTTTGATTTTAGTCACAGAGGAAATTTTGTCTCTTCTTGTTTTAGTCAACTGAAATTAAAAATCATTTTTGGTTTAGTTATAGATTTGTCTGGGTCTATTTAGTCAGTTGTAGTCTCATCAAGGTGTAATACAAAAACCCTCTGTCCCATCCAATATCTACATGTATAGTCAGAATCCATTGATTCTGTCTCAGCCTCCAATATTTATGCTGCAGTAGTGTTTTATCTGGAGTATTTCTCCTGTCTTATCTGGTGTTCTGTGTGATATTTATATTTATATTTATTTATATTTATTCTCTCTCTCTCTCTCAGGACTACCTGGCCTGATGACTCCTTGCTGTCCCCAGTCCACCTGGCCGTGCTGCTGCTCCAGTTTCAACTGTTCTGCCTGCGGCTATGGAACCCTGACCTGTTCACCGGACGTGCTACCTGTCCCAGACCTATTATTTGACCATGCTGGTCATTTATGCATCTTATACATCTTATATACATCTTGGCCACGTTCTGTTATAATCTCCACCCGGCACAGCCCGAAGAGGACTGGCCCACCCCTCATAGCCTGGTTCCTCTCTAGGTTTCTTCCTAGGTTTTGGCCTTTTCTAGGGAGTTTTTCCTAGCCACCGTGCTTCTACACCTGCATTGCTTGCTGTTTGGGGTTTTAGGCTGGGTTTCTGTACAGCACTTTGAGATATCAGCTGGTGTGCGTGTGCGTGTGTGTGTGTGTGTGTGCGTGTGTGTGTGTGTGTGTGTAAAAAACGATGACAATATTTGAATAGATATAATAAATCAATAGTCACAAAATGACAGATTTTCTTTTTAATGAGAAAATAATTATATAGCTGTATAACTGTGAGCCTTACAAGTAGCCTACTATATAAACCAATAGAAGCAGAATATAAACATAGAACTGGTTAACATATTAACAGAGCTTTACATATGAAGATGATTTCTTTATTACACCAGTGATTCTCTCACTAGGCCTACTCCATGGAGGAGCCCACAGGCAGCCTTCTATCCACAGGGCTCTCCACTCTGGATGGAGCCCACAGGGCTCTCCACTCTGGATGGAGCCCACAGGGCTCTCCACTCTGGATGGAGCCCACAGAGCTCTCCACTTTGAATGGAGCCCACAGGGCTCTCCACTCTGAATGGAGCCCACAGGGCTCTCCACTCTGGATGGAGCCCACAGGGCTCTCCACTCTGGATGGAGCCCACAGGGCTCTCCACTCTGGATGGAGCCCACAGGGCTCTCCACTCTGGATGGCAAAGCCTTTCTTGTTACAATGATAAATAAAGTAATCATAAAAAAACACCATGAATTTAGAAATAAACAACAAAAGCGTTTCAACTCACACATAAAATCATATTTCTTTTTTTGTGTGTGTATATATTAGTTAAAATTCCAAAAGCATACAATAATCTCGTAGGCCTATATTCAGAAACTCACATTTCTACACCATGGGAGACATGTCTGGAGTGATACTCTTATGTTCAAACCCCTTGGCAGATCTAATGCTGTATGTGCACAATGGCTGTCATCTAGCTCTGGTCCAGGGCGTTTAGTGCAGCTTGTTAATGCTGAGGCTGCAGTAACGCCCTGGACCAGAGCTAGTTGTAATGAAAGATACTCTACGGCGTCATGCACGTGGGCTATAGCGTTGAAGGCAGATGTAACTCTGCAACGCACAACAAATACAGCAAATCGGCTGTAATGTGTTTACATTATTACCGTATAGTGTGTTTACATTATTACCGTAGTGTGTTTACATTATTACTGTATAGTGTGTTTACATTATTACCGTATAGTGTGTTTACATTATTACCGTAGTGTGTTTACATTATTACTGTATAGTGTGTTTACATTATTACTGTATAGTGTGTTTACATTATTACCGTAGTGTGTTTACATTATTACTGTATAGTGTGTTTACATTATTACCGTATAGCGTGTTTACATTATTACTGTATAGCGTGTTTACATATATTGTGGTGCTACTTCCTCATTTGTTTTCTGACCCTGAAATGGTTTTAATATTCACACATGGCAAACTGCATTATCCCACCAAATATACAGTACGATTACTCATTTAGTTATTCAAGAAACGTCTGAGACCAAATTCAACTTGATGAATGTCTTACTTTAAAATACAGGATTTGTGCTCTTTTGGTATCATATGCTATAAGAGACATCTGTACATTGTAAATACATGGCAATAGCACACAGTTTCCATCTGCATTATATGTTTTGACTAAGGCTAATCAAATAGCAGACAGTTGTGTAAAGCTGGGAGAACACACCCTGTTGTTACCCTAACATGTTACCCTAACCCTCTTGTTACATTACCCTCGTGTTACATTAATAGTAACCTCTTGTTACCCTAACATTACCCCTTTGCTACAGTATCCTCTTGTTACGCAAACATTACCCTGTTACATTAACCTCTTGTTACCCTAACATTACCCCTTTGCTACATTACCCCTTTGCTACAATATTCTCTTGTTCTGTCAACACTACCCTCCTGTTACCTTAACATTACCCTCTTGTTACCGAAACATTACCCTTTTGTTACATTACCGTCTTGTTACATTAACATCTTCTAACCCTGCCATTACCCTCCTGTTACCTTAACATGACCCTCTTGTTACCATGACAGTACCTTTTTGTTACATTACCGTCTTGTTACATTACCACCTTGTTACCCTGACATTATCCTATTCTTACATTACCCTCTTGTTGCCCTAACACTTCCCTTTGTTACATTATCCTTTTATTACACAACAGTACCCTCTTGTTACCCTAACATTACCATATTGTTACCATGCCATTGCCCCTTTGATACATTAACCTCTTGTTACATTACCCTAGTGTTATCCTAACATTACCCTCTTGGTACCCCAACATGACCATTTTGTTACATTACCCTCTCGTTACACAAACATGACCCCTTTGTCACATCTCCCTTTTGTTACATTACCCTCTTGTTACCACAACATTAACTTTGCATATTTACTAGTTGCAAATTCAGTATCCTGAAGAACACACACACACACACACACACACACACACACACACACACACACACACACACACACACACACACACACACACACACACACACACACACGCCCAACTAATAATACATAACATGGTTAGATGAGCATCACTCTCTCCCTCTCTTCGTTGTGATGAGCATCTCTCTCTCCCTCTGTTCGCTGTGGTGAGCATCTCTCTCTCCCTCTCTCCTCTGTGATGAGCATCTCTCTCTCCCTCTCTCCTCTGTGATGAGCATCTCTTTCTCCCTCTTTTCATTGTGATGAGCATCTCTCTCTCCCTCTCTTCGCTGTGGTGAGCATCTCTCTCTCCCTCTCTCCTCTGTGATGAGCATCTCTCTCTCCCTCTCTTCGCTGTGGTAAGCATCTCTCTCCCTCTCTTCGCTGTGATGAGCATCTCTCTCTCCCTCTCTTCGCTGTGATGAGCATCTCTCTCTCCCTCTCTTCACTGTGATGAGCATCTCTCTCCCTCTCTTCACTGTGATGAGCATCTCTCTCTCCCTCTCTTCTCTGTGATGAGCATCTCTCTCTCCCTCTCTTCTCTGTGATGAGCATCTCTCTCTCCCTCTCTTCTCTGTGATGAGCATCTCTCTCTCCCTCTCTTCTCTGTGATGAGCATTTCTCTCTCCCTCTCTTCTCTGTGATGAGCATCTCTCTCTCCCTCTCTTCTCTGTGATGAGCATCTCTCTCTCCCTCTCTTCACTGTGGTGAGCATCTCTCTCTCCCTCTCTCCTCTGTGGTGAGCATCTCTCTCTCCCTCTCTTCACTGTGGTGAGCATCTCTCTCTCCCTCTCTTCACTGTGATGAGCATCTCTCTCTCCCTCTCTTCACTGTGATGAGCATCTCTCTCTCCCTCTCTTCTCTGTGATGAGCATCTCTCTCTCCCTCTCTTCTCTGTGATGAGCATTTCTCTCTCCCTCTCTTCTCTGTGATGAGCATCTCTCTCTCCCTCTCTTCTCTGTGATGAGCATCTCTCTCTCCCTCTCTTCACTGTGGTGAGCATCTCTCTCTCCCTCTCTCCTCTGTGGTGAGCATCTCTCTCTCCCTCTCTTCACTGTGGTGAGCATCTCTCTCTCCCTCTCTTCACTGTGATGAGCATCTCTCTCTCCCTCTCTTCACTGTGATGAGCATCTCTCTCTCCCTCTCTTCACTGTGATGAGCATCTCTCTCTCCCTCTCTTCACTGTGATGAGCATCTCTCTCTCCCTCTCTTCACTGTGATGAGCATCTCTCTCTCCCTCTCTTCACTGTGATGAGCATCTCTCTCTCCCTCTCTTCACTGTGATGAGCATCTCTCTCTCCCTCTCTTCACTGTGATGAGCATCTCTCTCTCCCTCTCTCCTCTGTGATGAGCATCTCTCTCTCCCTCTCTTCACTGTATTGAAACACAGGCCTCTGGAAATTTTTTTTCCTTTAGTGTATTTTCCACAGCACAAATAAAAAGACTCAAAGTATTTGTCTCCTACACACATCAAAGCAAACAGACGATAAAACACATTTCTCTATTTGGGAGTTAACTCTTTTCAGATACAAAACCTCTTTGTTTTTCTGTTCATAATTTCAAACTACCAACACTGTCTTTAAGTAATACCTGCCCTCTGCCTATCATCAGCCAATCACTGATCAGCATTATTATGTTCATCTTCCCGGACAATGTTAGGAAGTTCAGGATAATCTCTTAATGATCTCTTTTCCCTTCTCATCCTCTCTCCTCTCTCAAGATAAATATAATACAGTCTGAATGTCAACAAATCAACACTGTTGCCCAGGTAACACTGTTGCCCAGGTAACACTGTTGTCCCACACACACAGGTTGCATCCTGAATGGGACCCTATTGCTTAAATAGTGCACCACTTTTCACTGTGTAGGGAATAGGGTGCCATTTGGGACACGACCATAGTATAATCAGAGAAACACACCTCTCTGTGTCATCAGTCTAAAGCAGAAACACACCTCTCTGTGTCATCAGTCTAAAGCAGAAACACACCTCTCTGTGTCATCAGTCTAAAGCAGAAACACACCTCTCTGTGTCATCAGTCTAAAGCAGAAACACACCTCTCTGTGTCATCAGTCTAAAGCAGAAATACACCTCTCTGTGTCATCAGTCTAAAGCAGAAACACCGCTCTGTGTCATCAGTCTCTCTGTGTCATCAGTCTAAAGCAGAAACACACCTCTCTGTGTCATCAGTCTAAAGCAGAAACACACCTCTCTGTGTCATCAGTCTAAAGCAGAAACACCGCTCTGTGTCATCAGTCTCTCTGTGTCATCAGTCTAAAGCAGAAACACACCTCTCTGTGTCATCAGTCTAAAGCAGAAACACACCTGTCTGTGTCATCAGTCTAAAGCAGAAACACACCTCTCTGTGTCATCAGTCTAAAGCAGAAACACCGCTCTGTGTCATCAGTCTCTCTGTGTCATCAGTCTAAAGCAGAAACACACCTCTCTGTGTCATCAGTCTAAAGCAGAAACACACCTGTCTGTGTCATCAGTCTAAAGCAGAAACACACCTCTCTGTGTCATCAGTCTAAAGCAGAAACACACCTCTCTGTGTCATCAGTCTAAAGCAGAAACACACCTCTCTGTGTCATCAGTCTAAAGCAGAAACACCTCTCTGTGTCATCAGTCTAAAGCAGAAACACCTCTCTGTGTCATCAGTCTCTCTGTGTCATCAGTCTAAAGCAGAAACACACCTCTCTGTGTCATCAGTCTCTCTGTGTCATCAGTCTAAAGCAGAAACACCTCTCTCTGTCATCAGTCTAAAGCAGAAACACCTCTCTGTGTCATCAGTCTCTCTGTGTCATCAGTCTAAAGCAGAAACACACCTCTCTGTGTCATCAGTCTCTCTGTGTCATCAGTCTAAAGCAACTCATATAAAAGAACTCATATAAACTTGAACTCATATAAAAGGACACAATTGTCCATTAAATACCTGGGCGCGAACCCAGAGTCTTTGGTGGCACAGCTGGCGCTGCGGTACAGCGCCACCCAGGAGGCCCCCATTAAATACTAATTGATATATTATGTGCATCATATAAAAAAAAACACTATAAGAAACCATAAACAAGGTTCTTGAGGGTGGCTTGAAGCTCAAATGGCACCCTATTCCCTATATAGTGCACTACTTTTAACCAGGGGATATGACCATGTTCAAGCGTAATGCACTATACAGGGAATAGGGTGCCATTGGAGTCGCAGTCTGTGGTGTTTTTTTCAGGGAAACGAACAGACTCGGAGCATACCCAGAATGTTCTATTGAGGTCAGAGGGCACGGCCCACAACCTACTTCCCTGGACAGTTCTCGGGTTCTGGTTTGTGTGTTAGTAGAGTCCTCGTTCAGGAAAACAGGCTCCTTTTGGCGTAGTAGTAAAAAGGTGTTGTTGTTGTTGTTGTTCTCAGCTGGTCCATTGTTTTGCCATCTCTGGTTTAAGTGTCAAATGAGTCGTTAACTGCTCTTGTTGTTCTTGTTGTTGTTGTTGTTTAGTCCTTTGAGAGAAGGTAATACTCCTGTCTTGTTCTGACTGACATCACTACAAAGGAGCTGGCCATACAGCTGGCCATACAGCTGGCCATACAGCTGGCCATACAGCTGAACGTACAGCTGGCCATACAGCTGGCCATACAGCTGGCCATACAGCTGGGCATACAGCTGGACGTACAGCTGGCCATACTGCTGGCCATACTGCTGGCCATACAGCTGGCCATACAGCTGGCCATACAGCTGGACGTACAGCTGGCCATACAGCTGGGCATACAGCTGGACGTACAGCTGGCCATACTGCTGGCCATACTGCTGGCCATACAGCTGGCCATACAGCTGGCCATACAGCTGGCCATACAGCAGGACGTACAGCTGGCCATACAGCTGGCCATACAGCTGGGCATACAGCTGGGCATACAGCTGGACGTACAGCTGGCCATACTGCTGGCCATACAGCTGGCCATATAGCTGGCCATACAGCTGGCCATACAGCTGGCCATACAGCTGGACGTACAGCTGGCCATACAGCTGGCCATACAGCTGGGCATACAGCTGGCCATACAGCTGGCCATACAGCTGGACATACAGCTGGACATCCAGCTGGCCATACAGCTGGCCATACAGCTGGCAATACAGCTGGACATCCAGCTGGCCGTACAGCTGGCCATACAGCTGGCAATACAGCTGGACATCCAGCTGGCCGTACAGCTGGACGTACAACTGGCAATACAGCTGGACATATAGCTGGCCATACAGCTGGCCATACAGCTGGACGTACAGCTGGACGTGCAGCTGGCCGTACAGCTGGCCATACAGCTGGGCATACAGCTGGCCATACAGCTGGCAATACTGCTGGACATCCAGCTGGACATCCAGCTGGCCATACAGCTGGCAATACAGCTGGACATCCAGCTGGACATACAGCTGTACATACAGCTGGGCATACAGCTGGACATACAGCTGGCCATACAGCTGGACATCAGCTGGACATACAGCTGGCCACACAGCTGTACATACAGCTGGCCATACAGCTGGACATCAGCTGGACATACAGCTGGCCATACAGCTGGACATACATCTGGCCATACAGCTGTACATACAGCTGGTCATACAGCTGGACATCAGTTGGACATACAGCTGGTCATACAGCTGGCAATACAGCTGTACATACAGCTGGCCATACAGCGGGACATCAGCTGGACATACAGCTGGCCATACAGCTGGACATACAGCTGGCCATAGAGCTGGACATCCAGCTGGACATACAGCTGGCTATACAGCTGGCCATCCAGCTGGACATACAGCTGGCCATACAGTGCCTTCGGGAAGTATTCAGACCCCTTGACTTTTTCCACATTTTGTCACGTTACAGCCTTATAATTTTTTATTTATTACATCAATAAAAATCTTCAGCAATCTACACGCAATACCCCATAATGACATCACAATACCCCATAATGACATCACAATACCCCATAATGACATCACAATACCCCATAATGACAAAGCAAAAACAGGTTTTTAGAAATGTTTACTCATGTATTAAAAATAAATAAACAGAAATATTATTTACATACAGTTGAAGTCGGAAGTTAACATACACTTATGTTGGCGTCATTAAAACTTGTTTTTCAACCACTCCACAAATTTCTTTTTAACACACTATAGTTTTGGCAAGTCGGTTAGGACATCTACTATGTGCATGACACAAGTCATTTTTCCAACAATTGTTTACAGACAGATTATTTCACTTATATTTCACTGTATCACAATTCCAGTGGGTCAGAAGTTTACATACACTAAGTTGACTGTTCCTTTAAACAGTCTGGAAAATTCAAGAAAATGATGTCATGGCTTTAGAAGCTTCTGATAGGCTGATTGACATCATTTGAGATAATTTGAGGTTTACCTGTCGATGTATTTCAGGGCCTACCTTCAAACTCAGTGCCTCTTTGCTTGATATCATGGGAAAATCAAAAGAAATCAGCCAAGACCTCAGAAAGAAAATTGTAGACCTCCACAAGTCTGGTTCATCCTTGGGAGCAATTTCCAAACGCCTGAAGGTGCCATGTTCATCTGTACAAACAATAGTACGCAAGTATAAACACCATGGGACCACGCAGCCGTCATACCGCTCAGGAAGGAGACACGTTCTGTCTCCTAGAGATGAACGTACTTTGGTGTGAAAAGTGCAAATCAATCCCAGAACAACAGCAGAGGACCTTGTGAAGATGCTGGAGGAAACAGGTACAAAAGTATCTATATCCACAGTAAAACGATTCCTATATTGACATAACTTGAAAGGCCGCTCAGCAAGGAAGAAGCCACTGCTTCAAAACCACCATATAAAAGCCAGACTACAGTTTGCAACTGCACATGGGGACAAAGATCATACTTTTTGGAGAAATGTCCTTTTGGTCTGATGAAACAAAAATAGAACTGCTTTAGACTGATGAGGAAAATTATGTGGATATATTGAAGCAGCATCTCAAGACATCAATCAGGAAGTTAAAGCTTGGTCGCTAATGGGCCTTCCAAATGGACAATGACCCCAAGCATACTTCCAAAGTTGTGGCAAAATGGCTAAAGGACAACAAAGTCAAGGTATTGGAGTGGCCATCACAAAGCCCTGACCTCAATCCTATAGAAAATTTGTGCACAGAACTGAAAAAGAATGTGCGAGCAAGGAGGTCTACAAACCTGACTCAGTTACACCAGCTTTGTCAAGAGGAATGGGCCAAAATTCACCCAACTTATTATGGGAAGCTTGTGGAAGGCTACCCAAACGTTTGACCCAAGTTAAACAATTTAAAGGCAATGCTACCAAATACTAATTTAGTGTATGTAAACTTCTCACCCACTGGGAATGTGAAGAAAGAAATAAAAGCTGAAATAAATCCTTCTCTCTACTATTATTCTGACATTTCACATTCTTAAAATAAAGTGGTGATCTTAACTGACCTAAGACAGGGAATTTTTACTAGGATTAAATGTCAGGAATTGTGAAAACCTGAGTTTAAATGTAATTGGATAAGGTGTGTGTAAACTTCTGACTTCAACTGTACATGTTGAAGCAAAACAGAAATATCTTATTTACATAAGTAGACCCTTTGCTACCAGACTATAAATTGAGCTCAGCTTCATCCTGTTTCCATTGATCATCCTTGAGATGTTTCTACAACTTGGAGTCCATCTGTGGTAAATTCAATAGATTGGACATGATTTGGAAAGGCACACACTTGTCTATATACAGTCCCACAGTTGACAGTGCATGTCAGAGCAAAAACCAAGCCATGAGGTCGCAGGAATTGTCTGTAGAGCTCTGCGACGGGATTGTGTCGAGGCACAGATCTGGGGAAGGGTACCAAAACATTTCTGCAGTATTGAAGGTCCCCAAGAACACGGTGGCTTCCATCATTATTAAATGGAAGAAGATTGGAACCACCAGGACTCTTCCTAGAGCTGGCCGACCTGTCAAACTGAGCAATCGGGGGAGAAGGGCCTTGGTCAGGGAGGTGACCGACAACCTGATGGTCACTCTGACAGAGCTCCAGAGTTCCTCTGTGGAGATAGGAGAACCTTCCAGAAGGACAACCATCTCTGCAGCACGCCACCAATCAGGCCTTTATGGTAGAGCGGCCAGACGGAAGCCACTCCTCAGTAAAAGGCACATGACAGCCCGCTTGGAATTTGCCAAAATGCACCTTAAGACTCTCATACCATGAGAAACACGATTCTCTGTCTGATGAAACCAAGATCGAATTCTTTGGCCTGAAAGACAAGCGTTGTGTCTGGAGGAAACCTGGCACCATCCCTATGGTGAAGCATGTTGGTGGCAGCATCATGCTGTGGGGATGTTTTTCAGCAGCAGGGACTGGGAGACTAGTCAGGATAGAGGGAAAGATGAACGGACCAAAGTACAGAGAGATCCTTGATGAAAACCTGCTCCAGAGCGCTCAGGACCTCAGACTGGGGCAAAGGTTCACCTTCCAACAGAACAAGGACCCTAAGCACACAGCCAAGACAACACAGTAGTGGCTTCGGGACAAGTCTCTGAATGTCCTTGAGTGGCCCAGCCAGATCCGGGACAGAAACCTGATCGAACATCTCAGGAGAGAAATTGCTGTGCAGCAACACTCCCCAATCCAACCGGACAGAGCTTGAGAGGATCTGCAGAGAAGAATGGGAGAAACTCCACAAATACAGGTGTGCCAAGCTTGTAGCGTCATTCCCAAGAAGACTCGAGGCTTTAGTCGCTGCCAAAGATGCTTCAACAAAGTTCTGAGTAAAGGGTCTGAATACTTATGTAAATGTAATATTTCAAATTTCAAAACCTGTTTTTGCTTTGTTATTATGGGATATTGTGTTTGAGGGAACATTTAAAAAAAAAAAATTGAATAAGGCTTTAATGTAACAAAATGTGGAAAAAGTCAAGGGGTCTGAATACTTTCCAAATGCACCGTAAAGATCTGCCAATTGGTAATGAAAAATATGCCCCCCTTTTAAGATATAATAACTTGATTTAAAAAGCATTATATTTTCATGCAAACTACAATTTTGACTGCAATAGACTGTGGTGTTTTCAAACGTGTGGTCCTTGACCCAATCTAACTTTAGGACAACGGACTCCCACCAATCTCTCCCTCTGCTCCCAAGGTCAAGAGTCAAAACATAACAACATTTCTTTCCCGAGACAGATTTTTCCATCACATCCACATCAATCTTATGTCATTGTGTCACAAGTAAAGACCTCTTTACATCAGAGAAGAGCTCAAATTTAACAAGATGCCGATATAGGTACAACAGAAATGATCAGTGGGTTACAATTATTATTATTATTATTTTTTTTTTTTAAATATCTGACATTCAAATACTTAATAATACAGACTGTTTTGAAACCAGTTGGATGATGATATTGTCCTGTACAGTCCAAAAAAACACAAACTCACAGACATGTATATCGTCTCACATCCATATAATTTGAATTATGCCATCACGGGTGGCCATTTTGGCTGTCTCAAATAATCTATTTCTACACCACTTACGTTGCATTACAATGCAATGCATCCCAAATGGTACCCTATTCCCTATATAGTGCACTACTTTTCACCAGGGCCCATGTAGGGAATAGGGTGCCATTTGGGACATATCGCATAGTTTGTTTGAAATGACAACGATAATAGGCACATCTGTGACTACAAGCATGTTCATGTTCAACTCATTCATCTCCTTGACTGATTGCCATTCACTCATCAACTCCCTGATAATCACATCCATCTATAAACACCTGAACTCTTCCTTTATTGACCAAACTGATCAATTAAGTGATTATTAATCATTGAGAAATGACCTGCAGATAGCTTTCTCTTCCTTCCTTCCTTCCTTCCTTCCTTCCTTCCTTCCTTCCTTCCTTCCTTCCTTCCTTCCTTCCTTCCTTCCTTCCTTCCTTCCTTCCTTCCTTCCTTCCGAGTGACCAATGCTTTCAATCTAAACATCCTATTCAGTTTAAATGAGCTCATTTAGTTAAATGACCTCATATCTGCTGTTTAGATAACTCATATACTGTATCTGTGTGTTTCAAGTTCCATCATCAAATGTTAGAAATGGAAGAAGAGAGAACTTATTTTATTACTTTATAAATACGGAACTCATTTAAAGCAGATCTAGAGCGATAATATATATTTAAACACCTGTCTTCCTGAGGAATACTGGTAATATAGAAGATTATATATAGTCACGAGGTTGACGATGACCACCATTTCCCTGTATAGTGCACTACTTTAAACAGGGCCCATATTGCATGGTAGGAAAAAGGTGCCATTTGGGACGAAGTCTGGTTTCCAGGGGTTCCACAGAGTCTGACATCCTTCCTCACACCACTGAGATAATAGAATAAGATCACTTGACAAGCTTACACACTCCGGGGTGGGGGGGGGGGGGGTGAAGGGTTCCAAAAGGGTTCATTGGCTGTCTCCTGTGGAAGAACCCTTGGAACAACTCTTTTGGGTTCCATGTAGAACTCTTTTGGGTTCCATGTAGAACTCTTTTGGGTTCCATGTAGAACCATTTTGGGTTCCATGTAGAACTCTTTTGGGTTCCATGTAGAACCCTTTTGGGTTCCATGTAGAACTCTTTTGGGTTCCATGTAGAACTCTTTTGAGTTCCATGTAGAACCCTTTTGGGTTCCATGTAGAACCCTTTTGGGTTCCATGTAGAGCCCTCTGTGAAAAGGGTTCTACATGGAACTGAAAAAGGTTATACCTGAAACCAAAAGGATTCTTCCCACAGGGACAGCTGAAGTACCATTTTAGGTTCTACATAGCATCTTTTTTTTTTTTGAGAGTGTATGTCTCTGTGTTGAACCCATACTCAACCAGCCGTATCCCATGGGTCTCTCTGTGTTCCAGTGTGGGGCTGGATGTTACTTCCGGGTTGGTCCATCCAGTAGGTCACGTGACAGGTCATGTGATCAAAATACTTAGTAAAATAAATACTTGTGGTTGTCTTGCTGTTTCCTCCTCTCTCCATCCCTTCATCTCTCTATCCCTCTATCCATCTATCCCTACATTCCTGATAGTCACAGAACACAAGGGAGGACTATCTACTCCTCCTCCTCTTCCTCTTCCTCTTCTTCTTCCTCTTCTTCCTCTCCATCCTCATTAGCGTAAAGCCCCGCCTCCCACCTCAGCGCCATGTTGCTTTTCCTGCGTGTGACGCGGGTGGCCTCCAGCACCTGGTAACCCAGAAAACAGAACAACAAGTCAGTCAACAGGTAGAACAAACACGACCTTCAGGTCTACTAACACTATAGAGAACCTTCATGTCTACTAACACTATAGAGAACCTTCAGGTCTACTAACACTATAGAGAACCTTCAGGTCTACTAACACTATAGAGAACCTTCATGTCTACTAACACTGTAGAGAACCTTCTGGTATACTAACACTATAGAGAACCTTCAGGTCTACTAACACTATAGAGAACCTTCAGGTCTACTAACACTATAGAGAACCTTCAGGTCTACTAACACTATAGAGAACCTTCAGGTCTACTAACACTATAGAGAACCTTCAGGTCTACTAACACTATAGAGAACCTTCAGGTCTACTAACACTATAGAGAACCTTCAGGTCTACTAACACTATAGAGAACCTTCAGGTCTACTAACACTATAGAGAACCTTCAGGTCTACTAACACTATAGAGAACCTTCAGGTCTACTAACACTATAGAGAACCTTCAGGTCTACTAACACTATAGAGAACCTTCAGGTCTACTAACACTATAGAGAACCTTCATGTCTACTAACACTATAGAGAACCTTCAGGTCTACTAACACTATAGAGAACCTTCAGGTCTACTAACACTATAGAGAACCTTCAGGTCTACTAACACTATAGAGAACCTTCAGGTCTACTAACACTATAGACAACCTTCATGTCTACTAACACTATAGAGAACCTTCAGGTCTACTAACACTATAGAGAACCTTCAGGTCTACTAACACTATAGAGAACCTTCAGGTCTACTAACACTATAGAGAACCTTCAGGTCTACTAACACTATAGAGGACCAGGAGATGCATTCTCCGAAAGGGGATACAAGGATCAGTGTTTTAATTAAGTGTTATCCTCTGGGCATCCATTGCACATCTTGCTGTATAGGTTTTTTTACCCAATGAAATGAGATTAAAAGTTATATTCAATTGAATTGAATTGAAGTTTCTTTTGTCGTTGCTAGATTCCATTGGTATTACGGTATACAGGGTATTGTTTATTGTTTTACCTATCTTTACTCACAGCCGCCATATAACCACAGTAAACCCTGTATGAAAATCCCACACTGAACTATACACAGGCTGACATGCATGCACACTACCACCACAACAACAGGTCACCCGGGCATCAAGACACACTGCAGGAGGGTAGTGAAAGGAAACGTGGCTGACCCTAACTCCTCACAGAGGTGCAGAGGTCAGCCTTAATCAACATCCACGGTACAGGAAGCAGTTGTTGTTATTGGGGTTAACTGCCTTGCTCAAGGGGCAGAACGTTCCACTTTGCCAGCTCGGGGGTTACTGGCCTAATGCTCTTAACCACTAGGCTACATCTTATATCGATTATATTTTATTTAACTAGCAGGCTAGCAGGGTTACTATAGGCAGTCCTACAGGTTGGAGAGTGGGAGGGGCAGCGAGCGGGATTATGTTGTCTAGGTGCCGCAGTAGGTCAGAGGTTACAGGAAGGAGCCATTACGAGCAAGCACACACACACACATGCACGCACGCACACACACACACACACGCGCACACACACACACACACACACACACACACACACACACACACACACACACACACACACACACACACACACACACACACACACACACACACACACACACACTGGTTGAATGTCAAATGGCACCCTATTCCCTATTTAGTGCACAGCAAAAGTAGTGCACTATACTGTAGTGCACCAAATAGGGAATAGTGTCAGAGGCTGGTGTGTATTCATGGATTCGTCTTTCTGTGTTTTATATATTTCCTTCAATTCACAAGTGGCTGAATGTATCTCATCGGAGAAAGAATCAGAGGGAGCAAAACCCTTTGTTTCAGTGTGTGTGTAGTAAATGAAGTGTAGCCCATTTATCTGATGCTGTCTATCCCTCTATCCATCAAATAGAGTATGATGTTGTGGCCGCCTGTAGTGTTGAATGCAAGGGAAGCCAGCGAGCATTTGGCTTCCCTTAATAAAAAAAAATATTATAAAAATAATAGCCAATCAGCGTTGAGCTAAACGGAGTGAGCTCAACTGTGATTGGTCCTAGCACACCAAAAAAAAAAAAAAAAAAATGTAAAGGGAAGCCAGTTTGGATTTGGCTTCATTCCAATCACATCACATCAAGACAAACGTCATTGACAGGAAACACTTGAATTGTTGCATCTCGTTGTCCTCTGGTGGCTAGCTAGCTGAAACTGTCCCTTACCTAAATTAGGATGAAGATAGGGATTTTGACTTGTGGTTTTACTTAATTCTCCGTACTGACCAATGATTATAACGATGATTCTGATCCAACCATTGATTTATACATTGTTGTGCCCCTGGCCTGAAAGGATGGAAGTTCAATATGTAGCTAGATGTAGAAGGCTAATGTTAACTGGCTAACGTTGCCCATGAATGGAAGTTAGGCTAGCGAGCAAAGCATTTTAGCCAGGTAGCCTGGGACATTAAAAACTAAAAGCTTCTACTGTATGACAGAGTCATAGACCGTTTAGTCAACATGAAAGAGAGGAGGAAGGCATTAGTGATGGTATTGGTGATGGTATTAGTGATGGTATTAGTGATGGCATTGGTGATGGTGTTAGTGATGGTATTAGTGATGGCATTGGTGATGGTATTGGTGATGGCATTGGTGATGGCATTAGTGATGGCATTGGTGATGGTATTGGTGATGGTATTGGTGATGGTATTGGTGATGGCATTGGTGATGGTATTGGTGATGGTATTGGTGATGGCATTGGTGATGGTATTGGTGATGGTATTGGTGATGGTATTGGGTGAATCAACGTGTTTTTCTACTTCCACACACAAATCAGAAACATGGACATCCACGTCATACGTAGCTGACTATTATTTAGTTGATTGGTCTGAATAGTTTTTGGAATCTTTTAGTTGTCACTGTATTAGACTAAACAGGTGATTTGATGATGTTGAAGTTGAAATGGTGCTGGAATAGTGGAGGAGCTCCTGTTGTCTTTGCATCATGAGTTAACTCTCTATGGTTCTCAATCAATAGTTGTTTAGTGGTCTGAAAATGTTGGAAACACGAACTTTCTTGACCCCTACAGCAGGTCATGTTTGTTATATTCAATACTTGCTTTGTGGACTTCATCAGACAGATGTTGTTCTCTGGTTTTGTAATGAAACAAAGTTGTGGTTGAATTTATTATACCACTGTGTCTGTCTTCTTGTCTCTGCTTTTAGACCTATATATCACGGTGGCAAGGCATATGAACTGAGAGGTTAAAGAGCAAACACATTTATCACAACACAGATGTTGTAAAAAGGGTTTTGTGTTTTCTGGCTTGGCTTCCCCGGTGATTTTACCCACACACTGCTACTGAATAGGGTTCATTTGGGACACAGGGGACTGAAATCAGAAGGCAAAACATAATAGATGCAATGCTCTTTCATCCCAGACTTCGTCTCTAGGCCTCATATTGTAGTAATGTCCAGATTCCTCATATTGTAGTAATGTCCTGATTCATCATAATGTAGGAATGTCCTGATTTATCATAATGTAGTAATGTCCTGATTCATCAAAATGTAGTAATGTCCTGATTCCTCATAATGTAGTAATGTTCTGATTCATCATATTGTAGTAATGTCCTGATTCATCATAATGTAGTAATGTCCTGATTCCTCATAATGTAGTAATGTCCTGATTCATCATAATGTAGTAATGTCCTGATTCATCATATTGTAGTAATGTCCTGATTCATCATATTGTAGTAATGTCCTGATTCATCATAATGTAGTAATGTCCTGATTCCTCATAATGTAGTAATGTCCTGATTCATCATAATGTAGTAATGTCCTGATTCCTCATAATGTAGTAATGTCCTGATTCCTCATAATGTAGTAATGTCCTGATTCATCATAATGTAGTAATGTCCTGATTCCTCATAATGTAGTAATGTCCTGATTCATCATAATGTAGTAATGTTCTGATTCCTCATAATGTAGTAATGTCCTGATTCATCATAATGTAGTAATGTCCTGATTCCTCATAATGTAGTAATGTCCTGATTCCTCATAATGTAGTAATGTCCTGATTCCTCATAATGTAGTAATGTCCTGATTCCTCATAATGTAGTAATGTCCTGATTCATCATAATGTAGTAATGTCCTGATTCCTCATAATGTAGTAATGTCCTGATTCCTCATAATGTAGTAATGTCCTGATTCATCATAATGTAGAAATGTCCTGATTCCTCATAATGTAGTAATGTCCTGATTCATCATAATGTAGTAATGTCCTGATTCCTCATAATGTAGTAATGTCCTGATTCCTCATAATGTAGTAATGTCCTGATTCCTCATAATGTAGTCATGTCCTGATTCATCATAATGTAGTCATGTCCTGATTCCTCATAATGTAGTAATGTCCTGATTCATCATAATGTAGTAATGTCCTGATTCCTCATAATGTAGTAATGTCCTGATTCATCATAATGTAGTAATGTCCTGATTCCTCATAATGTAGTAATGTCCTGATTCCTCATAATGTAGTAATGTCCTGATTCCTCATAATGTAGTAATGTCCTGATTCCTCATAATGTAGTAATGTCCTGATTCCTCATAATGTAGTAATGTCCTGATTCATCATAATGTAGTAATGTCCTGATTCCTCATAATGTAGTAATGTCCTGATTCCTCATAATGTAGTAATGTCCTGATTCATCATAATGTAGTAATGTCCTGATTCCTCATAATGTAGTAATGTCCTGATTCCTCATAATGTAGTAATGTCCTGATTCATCATAATGTAGTAATGTCCTGATTCATCATAATGTAGTAATGTCCTGAATCCTCATAATGTAGTAATGTCCTGATTCATCATAATGTAGTAATGTCCTGATTCATCATAATGTAGTAATGTCCTGATTCCTCATAATGTAGTAATGTCCTGATTCCTCATAATGTAGTAATGTCCTGATTCCTCATAATGTAGTAATGTCCTGATTCATCATAATGTAGTAATGTCCTGATTCCTCATAATGTAGTAATGTTCTGATTCATCATAATGTAGTAATGTCCTGATTCATCATATTGTAGTAATGTCCTGATTCATCATATTGTAGTAATGTCCTGATTCATCATAATGTAGTAATGTCCTGATTCATCATAATGTAGTAATGTCCTGATTCCTCATAATGTAGTAATGTCCTGATTCATCATAATGTAGTAATGTCCCGATTCATCATAATGTAGTAATGTCCTGATTCCTCATAATGTAGTAATGTCCTGATTCCTCATAATGTAGTAATGTCCTGATGCATCTCTAGGCCTCACCAGTCATAGAAATTGAATCCCTAGAATGGTCCTCCCATTTCAAGTCAATATAGCCATTTTAGTTATTCTATATTTCTATGGTTGAGGTCATGCGAAGCCCAATGGACAACAGGACAAGCAACATGCAAGGCCACGAACACAACATGGCCCCCTAATTCCCTATTTAGTGCATTACTTTTGACCAGAGCCCTGTGATATGCACACATAACAGGAGAGCAAGCCTGTAAGCAGAAAGCAGAGCATTGGACAGGTAGATACCTCTGTAGTATCCTTCCTATAGCGCATCAAACAGGTGTACTGACAGACAGACAGACAGACAGACAGACAGACAGACAGACAGACAGACAGAGAGAGAGAGAGAGAGAGGAGATAGACAGAGAGGAGAGGAGATGGAGAGGAGACAAACGGACAGAGAGGAGAGGAGATAGACAGAGAGGAGAGGAGATGGAGAGGAGAGGAGATGGAAAGGAGACAGACAGAGAGGAGACAGACAGACAGAGAGGAGAGGATATAGACAGAGAGGAGAGGAGATGGAGAGGAGACAGATGGACAGAGAGGAGAGGAGATTGACAGAGAGGAGATGGAGAGGAGATAGATGGAGAGGAGAGGAGAAAGACGGAGAAGAGACAGACATACGGAGAGGAGGGGGACGGGACGAGACGACACAGAGAGAGAGAGAGAGAGACAGACAGAGGAGAAAGACAGACAGAGGGGAGACAGACAGAGGGGAGACAGACAGAGGGGAAAGACAGAGGAGAAAGACAGAGGAGAAAGACAGAGGAGACAGACAGAGGAGCCAGACAGAGGAGACAGACAGAGGAAAAAGACAGAGGAGAAAGACAGAGGAGACAGACAGAGGAGACAGACAGAGGGGAAAGACAGAGGAGAAAGACAGAGGGGAGACAGACAGAGGAGACAGACAGAGGAGAAAGACATGGAGACAGACAGAGGGGAAAGACAGACAGAGGAGACAGACAGACAGAGGAGAAAGACAGTGGAGACAGACAGAGGGGAGACAGACAGAGGAGAAAGACAGAGGAGACAGACAGAGGAGAAAGACAGACAGAGGAGACAGACAGAGGGGAAAGACAGAGGAGACAGACAGAGGGGAGACAGACAGAGGAGAAAGACAGAGGAGACAGACAGAGGGGAGACAGACAGAGGAGAGACAGACAGAGGAGAAAGACAGACAGAAGAGAAAGACAGACAGAGGAGAAAGACAGTGGAGACAGACAGAGGAGAAAGACAGAGGGGGAAGACAGAGGGGGAAGACAGAGGGGAGACAGACAGGGGGGAGACAGACAGAGGAGAAATACAGAGGGAAAAGACAGAGGAGACAGACAGAGGAGACAGACAGAGGAGACAGACAGAGGAGACAGACAGAGGGGAAAGACAGAGGAGACAGACAGAGGAGACAGACAGAGGAGACAGACAGTGGAGACAGACAGAGGGGAGACAGACAGAGGGGAGACAGACAGAGGGGAGACAGACAGACAGAGAATAAACATTAGAGGGACAACATGAAGTAAAGAATAACAACAGTGATAATGCATTGTCTGTCCCAAATGGCACCCTATTCCCTACGTAGTGCACTACTTTTGATCAGGGCCCATAGTACTCGGGGGGAAAGTAGTGCACTATGTAGGTAATAGGGTGTCACTTGGGACTTAGTCAGCATCTCCTTTTCACAGGGATATAAAACTGATTCTACACCGCTTAGAAGCATCTATTGTGTAATGATGATTACAGTAAGTTGCTACCACAAATTCACTAGCAGCTGTCCATATTCAAGAGGCTCAAAGGCCTCTTAAAAGCACAATTTAGAGTTTTTGTAAAAATTAATTATATTGTATTATCATATTATGTCAATATGTAATTATATTGATGGAGAAATACATGATATTAATATGATTATAATGCTGATTACACTGTAAATAGTCCCTTAAATTATTTTAGTGTCAATTCACTTCCTTTTCCACAGGAAAGCCCCTGCGATGATCTGGAGTGTCACAACACAGAGGTCATGTGACAGGAAGAGAAACTGACCTTCGCTGCTAGTGACTCAGTGAGGAGCGGATGTCTGCTTAACCCCAACAATACATATATTTTTTACATTTGAGTCATTTAGCGGAAGCTATTATCCAGAGTAACTTACATTTTCCCCTGTGAGAATGGAACCCACAACCCTGTCGTTGCAAGCGCCAAGCTCTACCTTAATACCAACTGAGCCAGACAGGATGTATATGAATCCTAGATAGCTGATGCTATGTATTGGCCAATGAGAAGGTTTGAAGCCACCGGTCGGCCATATTGCCACTCCCCAGTAGGAACAGTCCTTCATAGGAACGAATGGAAGTCTACAATATTTAAATTAAATGTTTCGAGGACAAAATTACATGTATTTCAGTATTTCTGTTGATGTAGTGAGGACATTAGTAATCTCTAAAAATGTTACTTTAAGGAACATTTATATAAAAAAATAAATATATATATATATTTAATTAGCATGTTTAACTGACATAATAATTAAAATGTATGCATTAAGCTGTCTGTATTAAAATAAACATAACGTAGACATTAATAAATGCATTTCTACATGATCTTAAATATATATATATTTTTATCAACAGTGGGGGAATACCAAGATGGAGGCACAGTGGCTCCAACACAGCACCCACTATGTTACATCTAGAATATATATACAGTGCCTTGCGAAAGTATTCGGCCCCCTTGAACTTTGCGACCTTTTGCCACATTTCAGGCTTCAAACATAAAGATATAAAACTGTATTTTTTTGTGAAGAATCGACAACAAGTGGGACACAATCATGAAGTGGAACGACATTTATTGGATATTTCAAACTTTTTTAACAAATCAAAAACTGAAAAATTGGGCGTGCAAAATTATTCAGCCCCCTTAAGTTAATACTTTGTAGCGCCACCTTTTGCTGCGATTACAGCTGTAAGTCGCTTGGGGTATGTCTCTATCAGTTTTGCACATCGAGAGACTGACATTTTTTCCCATTCCTCCTTGCAAAACAGCTCGAGCTCAGTGAGGTTGGATGGAGAGCATTTGTGAACAGCAGTTTTCAGTTCTTTCCACAGATTCTCGATTGGATTCAGGTCTGGACTTTGACTTGGCCATTCTAACACCTGGATATGTTTATTTTTGAACCATTCCATTGTAGATTTTGCTTTATGTTTTGGATCATTGTCTTGTTGGAAGACAAATCTCCGTCCCAGTCTCAGGTCTTTTGCAGACTCCATCAGGTTTTCTTCCAGAATGGTCCTGTATTTGGCTCCATCCATCTTCCCATCAATTTTAACCATCTTCCCTGTCCCTGCTGAAGAAAAGCAGGCCCAAACCATGATGCTGCCACCATCATGTTTGACAGTGGGGATGGTGTGTTCAGCTGTGTTGCTTTTACGCCAAACATAACGTTTTGCATTGTTGCCAAAAAGTTCAATTTTGGTTTTATCTGACCAGAGCACCGTCTTCCACATGTTTGGTGTGTTATGGATATCTTTAAGAAATGGCTTTCTTCTTGCCACTCTTCCATAAAGGCCAGATTTGTGCAATATATGACTGATTGTTGTCCTATGGACAGAGACTCCCACCTCAGCTGTAGATCTCTGCAGTTCATCCAGAGTGATCATGGGCCTCTTGGCTGCATCTCTGATCAGTCTTCTCCTTGTATGAGCTGAAAGTTTAGAGGGACGGCCAGGTCTTGGTAGATTTGCAGTGGTCTGATACTCCTTCCATTTCAATATTATCGCTTGCACAGTGCTCCGTGGGATGTTTAAAGCTTGGGAAATCTTTTTGTATCCAAATCCGGCTTTAAACTTCTTCACAACAGTATCTCGGACCTGCCTGGTGTGTTCCTTGTTCTTCATGATGCTCTCTGCGCTTTTAACGGACCTCTGAGACTATCACAGTGCAGGTGCATTTATACGGAGACTTGATTACACACAGGTGGATTGTATTTATCATCATTAGTCATTTAGGTCAACATTGGATCATTCAGAGATCCTCACTGAACTTCTGGAGAAAAAAGTAACTGCACTGAAAGTAAAGGGGCTGAATAATTTTGCACGCCCAATTTTTCAGTTTTTGATTTGTTAAAAAAGTTAGAAATATCCAATAAATGTCGTTCCAATTCATGATTGTGTCCCACTTGTTGTTGATTCTTCACAAAAAACTACAGTTTTATATCTTTATGTTTGAAGCCTGAAATGTGGCAAAAGGTCGCAAAGTTCAAGGGGGCCGAATACTTTCGCAAGGCACTGTATATAAATCATTCATCCGAAATCTACCTTATTCCCAATTTAATGCACTACTTATGACCAGAGCCAATAAGCTAGAGCCAAGAAGCTAGAGCCAAGAAGCTAGAGCCAATAAGCTAGAGCCAAGAAGCTAGAGCCAATAAGCTAGAGCCAAGAAGCTAGAGCCAATAAGCTAGAGCCAAGAAGCTAGAGCCAATAAGCTAGAGCCAAGAAGCTAGAGCCAAGAAGCTAGAGCCAATAAGCTAGATCCAAGAAGCTAGAGCCAATAAGCTAGAGCCAAGAAGCTAGAGCACTATATAAGGAATAGAATGGCATTTGGGACGCATTCACTGTCAGGGAGAAGTGAATGCCTTCTGGCATTACTTGAAACCTCACAATGAAACGCAACAGAACGCAACTGTGCTATACTAAGCATTAGCTAACGAGTGGAATGGTAGCACAAACAGGTCATGTACCCAGAATACTGTAGGTCATTAAAACCCTGAGAAAGACAGATCAATGAGCACCAGGAGAAAACATGGAGAGTACTACTACTAATTCTACTGCTACTACTACTACTACTGCTACTACTACTACTACTGCTACTACTACCACTACAACTACTACTACTACTACTGATACTACTACTACTACTACTACTACCACTACTACTACTACTACCACTACTACTACTACTACTACTACTACTACTACTACTACTATTACTACTACTACTACTACTACCACTATTACTACTACTACTACTACCACTACCACTACTACTACTAGTAGTACTACTACTACTACAACTACTACTACTACTACTACTACTACTACTACTACTACCACTATTACTACTACTACCACTACCACTACTACTACTACTACTAGTAGTAGTACTACTACTACTATTACTACTACTACTACTACTCACGCTGTTGTCCTCTACTTTCTCCCGGCGCTTCACTTTGTGAGTCTCGTAGTCGTCCATCAGGGTCTGCATGAAGTTTTTGGGGCGCCCGCCTCCCCCGGAGTCATCACTGCCCAGGTCCGAGAGGGGCGAGGGCAGGGGACCCTCCAACGAGGAGGGGGAAGCAGGAGTCACAGGACGGATCTTCTCTATCTTACCTGTAGAGAGGGTTGGAATAAACATTGTAAAAGAACACGCTAATACAATTTATATTGTCAATAATACACTGGTGTAAAGTACATAAGTAAACATACTGTAAAGTACATAAGTAAACATACTGTAAAGTACATAAGTAAACATACTGTAAAGTACATAAGTAAACAGACTGTAAAGTACATAAGTAAACATACTGTAAAGTACATAAGTAAACATACTGTAAAGTACATAAGTAAACAGACTGTAAAGTACATAAGTAAACATACTGTAAAGTACATAAGTAAACAGACTGTAAAGTACATAAGTAAACATACTGTAAAGTACAACTTTACTTCACTATTTACATTCATTGACTACTTTTTCATTTTACTTCTTTACTTCATAAATTGTCCTTGACACCCAAAAGTACTTGTTACATTTAGAATGTTTAGCAGGACAGGAAAATAGTCAAATTCACGCACTTATCAACGGAACATCCCTGATCATCCCTCCTGACTCTGATCTGGAGGACTCACTAAACAGAGAACATCCCTGGTCATCCCTACTGCCTCTAATCTGGAGGACACACTAAACAGAGAACATCCCTGGTCATCCCACCTGCCTCTGATCTGGAGGACTCACTAAACAGAGATCATCCCTGATCATCCCTACTGCCTCTGATCTGGAGGACTCACTAAACAGAGAACATCCCTGGTCATCCCTACTGACTCTGATCTGGAGGACTCACTAAACAGAGAACATCCCTACTGCCTCTGATCTGGAGGACTCACTAAACAAAGAACATCCCTGGTCATCCCTGGTCATCCCTACTGCCTCTGATCTGGAGGACTCACTAAACAGAGAACATCCCTGATCATCCCTACTGCCTCTGATCTGGAGGACTCACTAAACAGAGAACATCCCTGGTCATCCCTACTGACTCTGATCTGGAGGACTCACTAAACAGAGAACATCCCTACTGCCTCTGATCTGGAGGACTCACTAAACAAAGAACATCCCTGGTCATCCCTGGTCATCCCTACTGCATCTGATCTGGAGGACTCACTAAACAGAGAACATCCCTGGCCATCCCTACTGCCTCTGATCTGGAGGACTCACTAAACATAGAACATCCCTGGTCCTCCCTACTGCCTCTAATCTGGAGGACTCACTAAACAGAGAACATCCCTGGTCATCCCTACTGCCTCTGATCTGGAGGACTCACTAAACAGAGAACATCCCTGGTCATCCCTACGGCCTCTGATCTGGAGGACTCACTAAACAGAGAACATCCCTGGTCATCCCTACACTCCCTACACTCGCATTAACATTTGCTAACCATGTGTATGTGGCAAATAAAATTTGATTTGATTTGATTTGATCCCTACTGCCTCTGATCTGGAGGACTCATTAAACAGAGAATATCCCTAGTCATCCCTACAGCCTCTGATCTGGAGGACTCACTAAACAGAGCATATCTCTGGTCATCCCTACTACCTCTGATCTGGAGGACTCACTAAACATAGAAAACCCCTGGTCATCTCTACTGCCTCTGATCTGGAGGACTCACTAAACAAAGAACATCCCTGGTCAACCCTACTACCTCTGATCTGGAGGAATAACTAAACATGGAACATCCCTGGTCATTCCTACTGCCTCTGATCTGGAGGACTCACTAAATAGAGAACATCCCTGGTCCTCCCTACTGCCTCTGATCTTGAGGACTCACTAAATAGATAACATCCCTGGTCATCCCTACTGCCTCTGATCTGGAGGACTCATTAAATAGAGAACATCCCTGGTCATCCCTACTGCCTCTGATCTGGAGGACTCACTAAATAGAGAACATCCCTGGTCATCCCTACTGCATCTGATCTGGAGGACTCACTAAACAGAGAACATCCCTGGTCATCCCTACTGCCTCTGATCTGGAGGACTCACTAAACAGAGAACATCCCTGATCATCCCTCCTGCCTCTGATCTGGAGGACTCACTAAACAGAGAACATCCCTGGTCCTCCCTACTGCCTCTAATCTGGAGGACTCACTAAACAGAGAACATCCCTGGTCATCCCACCTGCCTCTGATCTGGAGGACTCACTAAACAGAGATCATCCCTGGTCATCCCTACTGCATCTGATCTGGAGGACTCACTAAACAGAGAAAATCCCTGGTCATCCCTACTGCCTCTAATCTGGAGGACTCACTAAACAGAGAACATCCCTGGTCATCCCACCTGCCTCTGATCTGGAGGACTCACTAAACAGAGATCATCCCTGGTCATCCCTACTGCATCTGATCTGGAGGACTCACTAAACAGAGAACATCCCTGGTCATCCCTCCTGCATCTGATCTGGAGGACACACTAAACAGAGAACATCCCTGGTCATCCCTACGGCCTCCGATCTGGAGGACTCACTAAACAGAGAACATCCCTGGTCATCCCTACTGCCTCTGATCTGGAGGACTCACTAAACAGAGAACATCCCTGGTCATCCCTACGGCCTCCGATCTGGAGGACTCCCTAAACAGAGAACATCCCTGGTCATCCCTATAATGCCTCTGATCTGGTGGACTCACTAAACAGAGAACATCCCCGGTCATCCCTACTGCCTCTGATCTGGAGGACTCACTAAACAGAGAACATCCCTGATCATCCCTACTGCCTCTGATCTGGAGGACTCACTAAACAGAGAACATCCCTGGTCATCCCTACTGACTCTGATCTGGAGGACTCACTAAACAGAGAACATCCCTACTGCCTCTGATCTGGAGGACTCACTAAACAAAGAACATCCCTGGTCATCCCTGGTCATCCCTACTGCATCTGATCTGGAGGACTCACTAAACAGAGAACATCCCTGGCCATCCCTACTGCCTCTGATCTGGAGGACTCACTAAACATAGAACATCCCTGGTCCTCCCTACTGCCTCTAATCTGGAGGACTCACTAAACAGAGAACATCCCTGGTCATCCCTACTGCCTCTGATCTGGAGGACTCACTAAACAGAGAACATCCCTGGTCATCCCTACGGCCTCTGATCTGGAGGAATCACTAAACAGAGAACATCCCTGGTCATCCCTACACTCCCTACACTCGCATTAACATTTGCTAACCATGTGTATGTGGCAAATAAAATTAGATTTGATTTGATTTGATCCCTACTGCCTCTGATCTGGAGGACTCATTAAACAGAGAATATCCCTAGTCATCCCTACAGCCTCTGATCTGGAGGACTCACTAAACAGAGCATATCTCTGGTCATCCCTACTACCTCTGATCTGGAGGACTCACTAAACATAGAAAACCCCTGGTCATCTCTACTGCCTCTGATCTGGAGGACTCACTAAACAAAGAACATCCCTGGTCAACCCTACTACCTCTGATCTGGAGGAATAACTAAACATGGAACATCCCTGGTCATTCCTACTGCCTCTGATCTGGAGGACTCACTAAATAGAGAACATCCCTGGTCCTCCCTACTGCCTCTGATCTTGAGGACTCACTAAATAGATAACATCCCTGGTCATCCCTACTGCCTCTGATCTGGAGGACTCATTAAATAGAGAACATCCCTGGTCATCCCTACTGCCTCTGATCTGGAGGACTCACTAAATAGAGAACATCCCTGGTCATCCCTACTGCATCTGATCTGGAGGACTCACTAAACAGAGAACATCCCTGGTCATCCCTACTGCCTCTGATCTGGAGGACTCACTAAACAGAGAACATCCCTGGTCATCCCTGCTGCCTCTGATCTGATGGACTCACTAAACAGAGAACATCCCTGGTCCTCCCTACTGCCTCTAATCTGGAGGACTCACTAAACAGAGAACATCCCTGGTCCTCCCTACTGCCTCTAATCTGGAGGACTCACTAAACAGAGAACATCCCTGGTCATCCCTACTGCCACTGATCTGATGGACTCACTAAACAGAGAACATCCCTGGTCATCCCTACTGCCACTGATCTGGAGGACTCACTAAATAGAGAACATCCCTGGTCATCCCTACTGCCTCTGATCTGGAGGCCTCACTAAACAGAGAACATCCCTGGTCATCCCTACTGCCTCTGATCTGGAGGACTCACTAAATAGAGAACATCCCTGGTCATCCCTACTGCCTCTGATCTGGAGGACTCACTAAACAGAGAACATCCCTGTTCATCCCTACTGCCTCTGATCTGGAGGACTCATTAAACAGAGAATATCCCTAGTCATCCCTACAGCCTCTGATCTGGAGGACTCACTAAACAGAGCATATCTCTGGTCATCCCTACTACCTCTGATCTGGAGGAGTCACTAAACATAGAACACCCCTGGTCATCTCTACTGCCTCTGATCTGGAGGACTCACTAAACAAAGAACATCCCTGGTCAACCCTACTACCTCTGATCTGGAGGACTAACTAAACAGAGAACATCCCTGGTCATCCCTACTGCCTCTGATCTGGAGGACTCATTAAATAGAGAAGATCCCTGGTCCTCCCTACTGCCTCTGATCTTGAGGACTCACTAACTAGATAACATCCCTGGTCATCCCTACTGCCTCTGATCTGGAGGACTCATTAAATAGAGAACATCCCTGGTCATCCCTACTGCCTCTGATCTGGAGGACTCACTAAATAGAGAACATCCCTGGTCATCCCTACTGCCTCTGATCTGGAGGACTCACTAAACAGAGAACATCCCTGGTCCTCCCTACTGCCTCTAATCTGGAGGACTCACTAAACAGAGAACATCCCTGGTCCTCCCTACTGCCTCTAATCTGGAGGACTCACTAAACAGAGAACATCCCTGGTCATCCCTACTGACTCTGATCTAATGGACTCACTAAACAGAGAACATCCCTGGTCATCCCTACTGCCACTGATCTGGATGACTCACTAAACAGAGAACATCCCTGGTCATCCCTACTGCCTCTGATCTGGAGGCCTCACTAAACAGAGAACATCCCTGGTCATCCCTACTGCCTCTGATCTGGAGGACTCATTAAACAGAGAATATCCCTAGTCATCCCTACAGCCTCTGATCTGGAGGACTCACTAAACAGAGCATATCTCTGGTCATCCCTACTACCTCTGATCTGGAGGACTCACTAAACATAGAACATCCCTGGTTATCTCTACTGCCTCTGATCTGGAGGACTCACTAAACAAAGAACATCCGTGGTCAACCCTACTACCTCTGATCTGGAGGACTAACTAAACATGGAACATCCCTGGTCCTCCCTGCTGCCTCTGATCTTGAGGACTCACTAAATAGATAACATCCCTGGTCATCCCTACTGCCTCTGATCTGGAGGACTCACTAAATAGAGAACATCCCTGGTCATCCCTACTGCCTCTGATCTGGAGGACTCACTAAACAGAGAACATCCCTGGTCATCCCTGCTGCCTCTGATCTGATGGACTCACTAAACAGAGAACATCCCTGGTCCTCCCTACTGCCTCTAATCTGGAGGACTCACTAAACAGAGAACATCCCTGGTCCTCTCTACTGCCTCTAATCTGGAGGACTCACTAAACAGAGAACAGCCCTGGTCATCCCTACTGCCACTGATCTGATGGACTCACTAAACAGAGAACATCCCTGGTCATCCCTACTGCCACTGATCTGGAGGACTCACTAAATAGAGAACATCCCTGGTCATCCCTACTGCCTCTGATCTGGAGGCCTCACTAAACAGAGAACATCCCTGGTCATCCCTACTGCCTCTGATCTGGAGGACTCACTAAATAGAGAACATCCCTGGTCATCCCTACTGCGTCTGATCTGGAGGACTCACTAAACAGAGAACATCCCTGTTCATCCCTACTGCCTCTGATCTGGAGGACTCATTAAACAGAGAATATCCCTAGTCATCCCTACAGCCTCTGATCTGGAGGACTCACTAAACAGAGCATATCTCTGGTCATCCCTACTACCTCTGATCTGGAGGAGTCACTAAACATAGAACACCCCTGGTCATCTCTACTGCCTCTGATCTGGAGGACTCACTAAACAAAGAACATCCCTGGTCAACCCTACTACCTCTGATCTGGAGGACTAACTAAACAGAGAACATCCCTGGTCATCCCTACTGCCTCTGATCTGGAGGACTCATTAAATAGAGAACATCCCTGGTCCTCCCTACTGCCTCTGATCTTGAGGACTCACTAACTAGATAACATCCCTGGTCATCCCTACTGCCTCTGATCTGGAGGACTCATTAAATAGAGAACATCCCTGGTCATCCCTACTGCCTCTGATCTGGAGGACTCATTAAATAGAGAACATCCCTGGTCATCCCTGCTGCCTCTGATCTGATGGACTCACTAAACAGAGAACATCCCTGGTCCTCCCTACTGCCTCTAATCTGGAGGACTCACTAAACAGAGAACATCCCTGGTCCTCTCTACTGCCTCTAATCTGGAGGACTCACTAAACAGAGAACAGCCCTGGTCATCCCTACTGCCACTGATCTGATGGACTCACTAAACAGAGAACATCCCTGGTCATCCCTACTGCCACTGATCTGGAGGACTCACTAAATAGAGAACATCCCTGGTCATCCCTACTGCCTCTGATCTGGAGGCCTCACTAAACAGAGAACATCCCTGGTCATCCCTACTGCCTCTGATCTGGAGGACTCACTAAATAGAGAACATCCCTGGTCATCCCTACTGCCTCTGATCTGGAGGACTCACTAAACAGAGAACATCCCTGTTCATCCCTACTGCCTCTGATCTGGAGGACTCATTAAACAGAGAATATCCCTAGTCATCCCTACAGCCTCTGATCTGGAGGACTCACTAAACAGAGCATATCTCTGGTCATCCCTACTACCTCTGATCTGGAGGAGTCACTAAACATAGAACACCCCTGGTCATCTCTACTGCCTCTGATCTGGAGGACTCACTAAACAAAGAACATCCCTGGTCAACCCTACTACCTCTGATCTGGAGGACTAACTAAACAGAGAACATCCCTGGTCATCCCTACTGCCTCTGATCTGGAGGACTCATTAAATAGAGAACATCCCTGGTCCTCCCTACTGCCTCTGATCTTGAGGACTCACTAACTAGATAACATCCCTGGTCATCCCTACTGCCTCTGATCTGGAGGACTCATTAAATAGAGAACATCCCTGGTCATCCCTACTGCCTCTGATCTGGAGGACTCACTAAATAGAGAACATCCCTGGTCATCCCTACTGCCTCTGATCTGGAGGACTCACTAAACAGAGAACATCCCTGGTCCTCCCTACTGCCTCTAATCTGGAGGACTCACTAAACAGAGAACATCCCTGGTCCTCCCTACTGCCTCTAATCTGGAGGACTCACTAAACAGAGAACATCCCTGGTCATCCCTACTGACTCTGATCTAATGGACTCACTAAACAGAGAACATCCCTGGTCATCCCTACTGCCACTGATCTGGAGGACTCACTAAACAGAGAACATCCCTGGTCATCCCTACTGCCTCTGATCTGGAGGCCTCACTAAACAGAGAACATCCCTGGTCATCCCTACTGCCTCTGATCTGGAGGACTCATTAAACAGAGAATATCCCTAGTCACCCCTACAGCCTCTGATCTGGAGGACTCACTAAACAGAGCATATCTCTGGTCATCCCTACTACCTCTGATCTGGAGGACTCACTAAACATAGAACATCCCTGGTTATCTCTACTGCCTCTGATCTGGAGGACTCACTAAACAAAGAACATCCCTGGTCCTCCCTACTGCCTCTGATCTTGAGGACTCACTAAATAGATAACATCCCTGGTCATCCCTACTGCCTCTGATCTGGAGGACTCACTAAATAGAGAACATCCCTGGTCATCCCTACTGCCTCTGATCTGGAGAACTCACTAAACAGAGAACATCCCTGGTCCTCCCTACTGCCTCTAATCTGGAGGACTCACTAAACAGAGAACATCCCTGGTCATCCCTACTGACTCTGATCTGATGGACTCACTAAACAGAGAACATCCCTGGTCATCCCTACTGCCACTGATCTGGAGGACTCACTAAACAGAGAACATCCCTGGTCATCC
This sequence comes from Oncorhynchus clarkii lewisi, assembly GCF_045791955.1. NCBI lineage: Eukaryota > Metazoa > Chordata > Actinopteri > Salmoniformes > Salmonidae > Oncorhynchus > Oncorhynchus clarkii. The sequence goes on along the minus strand of NC_092158.1, from coordinate 3,567,193 downwards.
CTACTGCCTCTGATCTGGAGGCCTCACTAAACAGAGAACATCCCTATTCATCCCTACTGCCTCTGATCTGGAGGACTCACTAAATAGAGAACATCCCTGGTCATCCCTACTGCCTCTGATCTGGAGGACTCACTAAACAGAGAACATCCCTGGTCATCCCTACTGCCTCTGATCTGGATGACTCACTAAACAGAGAACATCCCTGGTCATCCCTACTGCCTCTGATCTGGAGGACTCACTAAACAGAGAACATCACTGGTCATCCCTACTGCTTCTGATCTGGAGGACTCACTAAACAGAGAACATCCCTGGTCATCCCTGCTGCCTCTGATCTGGAGGACTCACTAAACAGAGAACATCCCTGGTCATCCCTACTGCCTCTAATCTGGAGGACTCACTAAACAGAGAACATCCCTGGTCATCCCTACTGCCTCTGATCTGGAGGACTCACTAAACAGAGAACATCCCTGGTCATCCCTACTGCCTCTGATCTGGAGGACTCACTAAACAGAGAACATCCCTGGTCATCCCTACTGCATCTGATCTGGAGGACTCACTAAACAGAGAACATCCCTGGTCATCCCTACTGCCTCTGATCTGGAAGACTCACTAAACAGAGAACATCCCTGGTCATCCTCCTGCCTCTGATCTGGAGGACTCACTAAACAGAGAACATCCCTGGTCATCACTACTGCCTCTGATCTGGAGGACTCACTAAACAGAGAACATCCCTGGTCATCCCTACTGCCTCTGATCTGGAGGACTCACTAAACAGAGAACATCCCTGGTCATCCCTACTGCCTCTGATCTGGAGGACTCACTAAACAGAGAACATCCCTACTGCCTCTGATCTGGAGGACTCACTAAACAGAGAACATCCCTACTGCCTCTGATCTGGAGGACTCACTAAACACACATTCTTCATTTGTAAATGATGTCTGAGTGTTGGAAGGTGTCCCTGGCTATCCTTAAATAAAATAAAAACCAAGAAAATGGTGTCGTCTGGTTTGCTAAACATAAGGAATTTGAAATGATTTATACTCTTACTTTTGATACTTCAGTATATTTAAAACCAAATAGTTGTTTAGTTAGTTTAGACTTTTACTCAAGTAGTATTTTACTGGGTTTTAACTCATTTCCTATTAAAGTATCTTTACTTTTACTCGAGTTTGACAATTGGGTACTTTTTCCCCTTAATCATGACAATATAATTGGCCATGTACTGAATATGTCAGTATAATTTACAGTATAATTTACAGTATAATTTACAGTATACACCCTGTTATATTGTCAGATACAGTTTACACCCTGTTATATTGTCAGATACAATATATACCCTGTTATATCACCTCCACCCTACCTGACACCCTAGACCCACTCCAATTTGCTTACCGCCCAAATAGGTCCCCAGACGATGCAATCTCAACCACACTGCACACTGCCCTAACCCATCTGGACAAGAGGAATACCTATGTGAGAATGCTGTTCATCGACTACAGCTCGGCATTCAACACCATAGTACCCTCCAAGCTCGTCATCAAGCTCGAGACCCTGGGTCTCGACCCCGCCCTGTGCAACTGGGTACTGGACTTCCTGACGGGCCGCCCCCTGGTGGTGAGGGTAGGCAACAACTTCTCCTCCCCGCTGATCCTCAACACTGGGGCCCCACAAGGGTGCGTTCTGAGCCCTCTCCTGTACTCCCTGTTCACCCACGACTGCGTGGCCACACACGCCTCCAACTCAATCATCAAGTTTGCGGACGACACAACAGTGGTAGGCTTGATTACCAACAACGACGAGACGGCCTACAGGGAGGAGGTGAGGGCCCTCGGAGTGTGGTGTCAGGAAAATAACCTCACACTCAACGTCAACAAAACTAAGGAGATGATTGTGGACTTCAGGAAACAGCAGAGGGAACACCCCCTTATCCACATCGATGGAACAGTAGTGGAGAGGGTAGCAAGTTTTAAGTTCCTCGGTATACACATCACAGACAAACTGAATTGGTCCACTCACGCAGACAGCATCGTGAAGAAGGCGCAGCAGCGCCTCTTCAACCTCAGGAGGCTGAAGAAATTCGGCTTGTCACCAAAAGCACTCACAAACTTCTACAGATGCACAATCGAGAGCATCCTGGCGGGCTGTATCACCGCCTGGTATGGCAACTGCACCGCCCTCAACCGTAAGGCTCTCCAGAGGGTAGTGAGGTCTGCACAACGCATCACCGGGGGCAAACTACCTGCCCTCCAGGACACCTACACCACCCGATGTCACAGGAAGGCCATAAAGATCATCAAGGACATCAACCACCCGAGCCACTGCCTGTTCACCCCGCTATCATCCAGAAGGCGAGGTCAGTACAGGTGCATCAAAGCTGGGACCGAGAGACTGAAAAACAGCTTCTATCTCAAGGCCATCAGACTGTTAAACAGCCACCACTAACACTGAGTGGCTGCTGCCAACACACTGACACTGACTCAACTCCAGCCACTTTAATAATGGGAATTGATGGGAAATGATGTAAATATATCACTAGCCACTTTAAACAATGCTACCTTATATAATGTTACTTACCCTACATTATTCATCTCATATGCATACGTATATACTGGACTCTATATCATCGACTGTATCCTTATGTAATACATGTATCACTAGCCACTTTAAACTATGCCACTTTGTTTACATACTCATCTCATTTGTACATACTGTACTCGATACCATCTACTGTATCTTGTCTATGCTGCTCTGTACCATCACTCATTCATATATCCTTATGTACATATTCTTTATCCCCTTACACTGTGTACAAGACAGTAGTTTTGGAATTGTTAGTTAGATTACTTGTTATTACTGCATTGTCGGAACTAGAAGCACAAGCATTTCGCTACACTCGCATTAACATCTGCTAACCATGTGTATGTGACAAATAAAATTTGATTTGATTTGATTTGATTTGATATATTGTCATATACAGTATATACCCTGTTATATTGTCAGATACAGTATATACCTTGTTATATTGTCAGATACAGTATACACCCTATTATATTGTCAGATACAATATATACCCTGTTATATTGTCATATACAGTATACACCTTGTCCCCATAGGGTCCAATTTCATACATAGTGCACTACTTTGGCCTTGTCCCCATAGGGTCCTATTTCATACATAGTGCACTACTTTGGCCATGTCCCCATAGGGTCCTATTTCATACATAGTGCACTACTTTGGCCTTGTCCCCATAAGGGTCCTAACCGTAGCAAGAGTTCTTGTCAGTTAGCTCACCTGGTGCCGTCTTGCTGGGGAGTTTTGTGGGCGGCAGGCTGCCTGAGAGACTTAGTTTGGCGGGTAGGCTGTTGGTCTTCTGCTTGTCCCCGGAGTTGATAGGCATTGTCTTGGGCCTTCCTGTCTGGTTTGTTCTGGGGCCCGGTCCGGATCGCACCGCTCCCAGGCTCTGCCTCTGCTTCTTCAGATCCTCCTCTCTCTCCTGTGCCGCGCGGATCTCCTCCTCGATCATGGACAGAGTCCTCTGCTTCCGGGAGCGCAGCTTGAACGGCCCGGTGCTCTGCTCGGTCTCCTGGGTTCTGGTGGCTTCTGCGGTGCTGCGGAGCTCGGCCGCCTCGGAGTACTTAGAGAAGTAACTGAACTGGTCCTTCTCGCTGGGGGTCGGCGACAGCTCTGGAGGCTGGTAGGGCTCTACAGGGCGAGGAGAGATGTGGACGGGGGTGCGAACTGGGACGGGGTCTGGATTCAGGGCCAGTGAGCGACTGAGGGCGGACTGGACGAGGATTTTAGGACCTCCGGAAGAGGACCTCCGGGGAGGGGGGGCGTAGGTAGGTTTCTCAATCTGGGCTGGGGGGGACTGATGCTGTGGGGGAGGAGACTGATGTTGGGTTGGAGTTAACTGGAACTGAGCTTGTGGTGACTGTTGCTGGGTGGTTTGTGATGGACTTGATTGGTACTGGGGTGGGGGTGACTGGACGGACTGATGGGGTGTTGGCCACTGCTGCAGTGAGCTGGGGGGTGAGTGGAGCTGGGGGGATGGAGGTGAGTGGAGCTGGGGGGATGGAGGTGAGTGGAGGGCCAGGAATGCTGGAGGGTGGTCTAGGAGTGTGGGTGACTGGTGCTCTGGGGGTGGAGATGAGAGCATCCCAGAAGATGGCGGCAGGACGTCTAAGTCTAGGTGCCTCTCTGGGAGGGGGTAGGGGAAGGACTGTGGGGTGGCACGGGGGACCCCCTGCCACTCTTCTCCCTGTTGAGACTGGTTCATAAGGGCATGCTGGATGGCACTCTGCACCAGGAGCTCTGCATGGTACTCCAGCTCCTCCTCCTCCAGATCCCGACCCAGGCGCCGCTCCCCGAGGGATCTGAGGGTGTCTTCCTCCATCTTGCCATTGACGGGCGTGGTGGCCTGGGGGGTGGAGGGGAAGGAGTACTCCCCCAGAGACGTCTCCCCCAGATAGGCCGACATGGTCTCATTTGACGCATCGCTGTCGGAGATGTTGTCCATGCTGAAGTCGTTGGACAGGGTCTCCAGAACAGTAGTATCCTGGGAACGCAGGGAGAGCTCGTCCAGTCCAGAGTCACACTCCTCTGGGTGGCAGGACAGGGAGGCGCTTGGGGAGTGGAAGGATTGGGAGGAGGAACGATGCTGCAGGGATGAGGAAAACAGCTCAGAGTCTCCCTCATCTTTCAGGATGGTCATGACGGCCCGGGCGCTGGTGAAGTCTCCATCGCCTTCTCTGTTGTTCATCGTGGCCTCCTTGGGGCCACTGTTCCTGGGTTGTTCCTGTCCCAAGGTAGTAGTGGGGGACTGGGCCTCTCCCTGGATGCAGTAGATCCCCTCTGTCCTGACTGTAGTTGTGGGTGTGGTGACGTCGTTGGCCTCTAGTGGCAAGCCCAGGCAAGTACTGTAGCCTACTGTGGCGGAGCTGGAGGATCTATCCACATAGGTGAAGCTGTCTGGCGCTCTAGAGAAGGGCTTGGCCGAGTAGAGCTGAGGTGCCACGCCTCTCTTCGGGGCTGTGACCTGTGACCTCTCAGCCTGCTGCTGCCTGGCGTGTTCTATCTGGAGGAACTGCTTCCTGGCAACGGAGAAGTCTATCTGTTCCACCAGGATGTCCTCCTTGGTGCTCTGGAGAACCTCTGCCGGGTCCCGGTTGGACTCAGGGTCAAAGCCGGGCTCAAAGGTCATGGAGTACTGGGCGTACGTCTGGGACGACCCCCAGGTGTACTCTGACCTCCGCTGCTGCTTCCTCTCCTCGTACTTCCTGTGTGACTCAAGTTTGTCTGGCTCCAGCTCTTCCTCCAGGCTTTTCTCCTGAGGAGGGTTCCACCATTTTGTGCCCATGCCAGGGTTCTTCTTCACGGCCTGGCCTCGGATCAGCTCCAGCCGCTCCCTCTCCAGCTCTGCCACCTCCTCCGACGGACGCACCTTCTTCACACGCACCTCCTTCTCACACGGGTCGAACAGCTTGGAAGGCTTCTTCTCCTCCTGGAATGCCCGCAGCTCGAAACGTGCCTCCTTCTTGATGGTCATCACAGTGGGGGATGTTGTTTCTCCTCCCTGGTTCCTGTAGTTCTCATGCTCTCCCATTGGTCCAGAGTGGCCGTCGGGTTTGGAGTTACTGGTGTTATTGACTTCCTGGTGGTCTCTGAAGGTGGTTTGCTTCCTGCCCTCTACTGTGACCTCATGGTTGGTCTGTGGGGATTGTGTGTCTGTTTTGGAGATGTGGACGGACGGCCCAGTTCCGTCAATACCGACATCCCTGGGGTCTCTCTCAGGTTTCTCTGTCCCGTTAGAGGGCAATGGCATGGTGTCAACCTCTGGGTCGCAGCAGTTAGCCTCCAACACCTCATCCAGGTATGCTATCTCCTGGGCCACCTCTGTGTCCAGGGGCTGAGTCTGGTGCTTCTTGCCCAGGCTGTTGAGCCCTTGGCTGGGGTAGCAGGTCTCAGGGTGGGCCTCCACCTCCATAGGTCTGGTGGAAGTACTGCTGTCTCCTCCGCCCGCTGAGATCACACTGACAGAGTCAAGAAAACTTACACTCTTTCTCTCCGTTCTGTCTCTCTTCAGATCATCACTGGCATCCTCTGATGCCTTGGAGGATTTCTGGAAGAGAAAGAGAGAACATTTTAGTGTTAGATTACTATTATTCTGTCGCGTCAATGCATGTACCCTATTCCCTATATACAGTGCCTTGCGAAAGTATTCGGCCCCCTTGAACTTTGCGACCTTTTGCCACATTTCAGGCTTCAAACATAAAGATATAAAACTGTAGTTTTTTGTGAAGAATCAACAACAAGTGGGACACAATCATGAAGTGGAACGACATTTATTGGATATTTCAAACTTTTTTAACAAATCAAAAACTGAAAAATTGGGCGTGCAAAATTATTCAGCCCCTTTACTTTCAGTGCAGCAAACTCTCTCCAGAAGTTCAGTGAGGATCTCTGAATGATCCAATGTTGACCTAAATGACTAATGATGATAAATACAATCCACCTGTGTGTAATCAAGTCTCTGTATAAATGCACCTGCACTGTGATAGTCTCAGAGGTCCGTTAAAAGCGCAGAGAGCATCATGAAGAACAAGGAACACACCAGGCAGGTCCGAGATACTGTTGTGAAGAAGTTTAAAGCCGGATTTGGATACAAAAAGATTTCCCAAGCTTTAAACATCCCAAGGAGCACTGTGCAAGCGATAATATTGAAATGGAAGGAGTATCAGACCACTGCAAATCTACCAAGACCTGGCCGTCCCTCTAAACTTTCAGCTCATACAAGGAGAAGACTGATCAGAGATGCAGCCAAGAGGCCCATGATCACTCTGGATGAACTGCAGAGATCTACAGCTGAGGTGGGAGACTCTGTCCATAGGACAACAATCAGTCGTATATTGCACAAATCTGGCCTTTATGGAAGAGTGGCAAGAAGAAAGCCATTTCTTAAAGATATCCATAAAAAGTGTCGTTTAAAGTTTGCCATAAGCCACCTGGGAGACACACCAAACATGTGGAAGAAGGTGCTCTGGTCAGATGAAACCAAAATTGAACTTTTTGTCAACAATGCAAAACTTTATGTTTGGCGTAAAAGCAACACAGCTGAACACACCATCCCCACTGTCAAACATGGTGGTGGCAGCATCATGGTTAGGGCCTGCTTTTCTTCAGCAGGGACAGGGAAGATGGTTAAAATTGATGGGAAGATGGATGGAGCCAAATACAGGACCATTCTGGAAGAAAACCTGATGGAGTCTGCAAAAGACCTGAGACTGGGACGGAGATTTGTCTTCCAACAAGACAATGATCCAAAACATAAAGCAAAATCTACAATGGAATGGTTCAAAAATAAACATATCCAGGTGTTAGAATGGCCAAGTCAAAGTCCAGACCTGAATCCAATTGAGAATCTGTGGAAAGAACTGAAAACTGCTGTTCACAAATGCTCTCCATCCAACCTCACTGAGCTCGAGCTGTTTTGCAAGGAGGAATGGGAAAAAATGTCAGTCTCTCGATGTGCAAAACTGATAGAGACATACCCCAAGCGACTTACAGCTGTAATCGCAGCAAAAGGTGGCGCTACAAAGTATTAACTTAAGGGGGCTGAATAATTTTGCATGCCCAATTTTTCAGTTTTTGATTTGTTAAAAAAGTTTGAAATATCCAATAAATGTCGTTCCACTTCATGATTGTGTCCCACTTGTTGTTGATTCTTCACAAAAAAATACAGTTTTATATCTTTATGTTTGAAGCCTGAAATGTGGCAAAAGGTCGCAAAGTTCAAGGGGGCCGAATACTTTCGCAAGGCACTGTATAGTGCACTACTTTAGCCCAGAGCCCTATGGAACCCTATTCCCTATATAGTGCACTACTTTAGACAAGAGCCCTATGGAACCCTATTCCCTATGTAGTGCACTACTTTAGACCAGAGCCCTATGGAACCCTATTCCCTATATAGTGCACTACTTTAGACCAGAGCCCTATGGAACCCTATTCCCTATATAGTCCACTACTTTAGACCAGAGCCCTATGGAACCCTATTCCCTATATAGTGCACTACTTTAGACCAGAGCCCTATGGAACCCTATTCCCTATATAGTGCACTACTTTAGACAAGAGCCCTATGGAACCCTGTCCTACTTTAGACCAGAGCCCTATAGAACCCTATTCCCTATATAGTGCACTACTTTAAACAAGAGCCCTATAGAACCCTATTCCCTATATAGTGCACTACTTTAGACCAGAGCCCTATGGAACCCTATTCCCTATATAGTGCACTACTTTAGACCAGAGCCCTATGGAACATGGTACTATTTGGGTCGCATAACAAATTAGGCTTCATTTATCAACTAGCATTTTCAGGGTTTTCTGAAAGACCCAAAAATATATTTCAATGTAATATCACTTTGATTCAGTGTCTCGGCAATGCATAGCAGTATTTAGTATCAGTTAATCAGATAGTATTTGGGGAAGAACAGAAATGGATAATGAGAAATGAAACTTCCACTGCTTGGAATTAAACAGGAAGAACTAACTTTGAATAATGATTCCATCGTTAGAAGAGAAACCAAATACTGAATCTACAGTAGTTGCAATGACAATTTTTTTTTCACTTAAAGTGTAAACCAAACAAAAACCATTGATTTAAAACATGTTTTTTAACAAACCATACAACTCTTATAAGGACTACTTTGAACAATTTACACTGAACATTTTTACAAAAACATATTTACTGGAAAAACTGTGCACATCCAAAGTTTGTAACAGAATTTTGGTAGTTTTTTGTTTGTTTGTACGTGACCACGTATTCCAACAACCCTGTTAAATGTCTGATCTGAATTCAGATTAAAGATGTCTGCAGAAACAATGAGGTATCAGCTATGACATGACACCTTGAGTTAAAAAAACAAAAACAACCTCACGGGTCCTTTTATGTGAAGGTGACCTCACGGGTCCTTTTATGTGGAGGTGACCTCACGGGTCCTTTTATGTGGAGGTGACCTCACGGGTCCTTTTATGTGAAGGTGACCTCACGGGTCCTTTTATGTGAAGGTGACCTCACGGGTCCTTTTATGTGAAGGTGACCTCACGGGTCCTTTTATGTGAAGGTGACCTCACGGGTCCTTTTATGTGGAGGTGACCTCACGGGTCCTTTTATGTGAAGGTGACCTCACGGGTCCTTTTATGTGAAGGTGACCTCACGGGTCCTTTTATGTGGAGGTGACCTCACGGGTCCTTTTATGTGGAGGTGACCTCACGGGTCCTTTTATGTGAAGGTGACCTCACGGGTCCTTTTATGTGAAGGTGACCTCACGGGTCCTTTTATGTGAAGGTGACCTCACGGGTCCTTTTATGTGAAGGTGACCTCACGGGTCCTTTTATGTGAAGGTGACCTCACGGGTCCTTTTATGTGAAGGTGACCTCACGGGTCCTTTTATGTGAAGGTGACCTCACGGGTCCTTTTATGTGAAGGTGACCTCACGGGTCCTTTTATGTGGAGGTGACCTCACGGGTCCTTTTATGTGAAGGTGACCTCACGGGTCCTTTTATGTGAAGGTGACCTCACGGGTCCTTTTATGTGAAGGTGACCTCACGGGTCCTTTTATGTGAAGGTGACCTCACGGGTCCTTTTATGTGAAGGTGACCTCACGGGTCCTTTTATGTGGAGGTGACCTCACGGGTCCTTTTATGTGAAGGTGACCTCACGGGTCCTTTTATGTGAAGGTGACCTCACGGGTCCTTTTATGTGGAGGTGACCTCACGGGTCCTTTTATGTGGAGGTGACCTCACGGGTCCTTTTATGTGGAGGTGACCTCACGGGTCCTTTTATGTGAAGGTGACCTCACGGGTCCTTTTATGTGAAGGTGACCTCACGGGTCCTTTTATGTGGAGGTGACCTCACGGGTCCTTTTACGTGAAGGTGACCTCATGTGTTCTTGTATGGAAGAAATCAAGACCGTATTCATATCAAATCACATTTTATTTGTCACATGGGCCGAATTTGGTGGATGTAGACTTAATCATGCAATGCTTGTTTCCAAGCCCTTCCCAACAATGATAGAAACACAGGAGGAATACGATACACAGGAACAGAGCTGTTTACAGGAAGTACCAGTACCAGATCAATGTAGAGCTATATACAGGGAGTACCAGATCAATGTAGTGCTATATACAGGGAGTACCAGTACCAGATCAATGTGGAGCTATATACAGGAAGTACCAGATCAATGTGGAGCTATATACAGGAAGTACCAGATCAATATGGAGCTATATACAGGAAGTACCAGATCAATGTGGAGCTACATACAGGGAGTACCAGTACCAGATCAATGTGGAGCTATATACAGGGAGTACCAGTACCAGATCAATGTGGAGCTATATACAGGGAGTACCAGTACCAGATCAATGTGGAGCTATATACAGGAAGTACCAGATCAATGTGGAGCTATATACAGGAAGTACCAGTACCAGATCAATGTGGAGCTATATACAGGGAGTACCAGTACCAGATCAATGTGGAGCTATATACAGGAAGTACCAGTACCAGATCAATGTGGAGCTATATACAGGGAGTACCAGATCAATGTGGAGCTATATACAGGGAGTACCAGATCAATGTGGAGCTATATACAGGAAGTACCAGTACCGGATCAATGTGGAGCTCTATACAGGAAGTACCAGTACCAGATCAATGTGGAGCTATATACAGGGAGTACCAGTACCAGATCAATGTAGAGCTATAAACAGGGAGTACCAGTACCAGATCAATGTGGAGCTCTATACAGGAAGTACCAGTACCATATCAATGTGGAGCTCTATACAGGAAGTACCAGATCAATGTGGAGCTATATACAGGAAGTACCAGTACCGGATCAATGTAGAGCTATATACTACCTCTACTACCTCTACCACCTCTCCCCCTCTACCTCTACTCTCTCTACTACCTCCACCACCTCTACCCCCTCTACCTCTACTCTCTCTACTACCAACAACTACCTTTACTACCTCTACTACATCTATCTCTACTACCTCTACTCCCTCTACCTCTACTACCTCTACTACATCTACTCCATCTACAACCAACAACTACCTCAACTACCTCTACTCCCTCTACTACCAACAACTACCTCTACTACCTCTATCTCTACTACCTCTACTCCCTCTACCTCTACTACCTCTACTACCTCTACTCTCTCTACTACCTCTACTCTCTCTACTACCTCTACTCCCTCTACTACATCTATCTCTACTCTCTCTACTACATCTACTCCCTCTACAACCAACAACTACCTCAACTACCTCTACTCCCTCTACTACCTCTACTCTCTCTACTACCTCTACTGCCTCTACATCTACTACCTCTACTACCTCTACTCTCTCTACTCCCTCTACCTCTACTGCCTCTAACTCAACTACCTCTACTCCCTCTACTACCAACAACTACCTCAACTACCTCTAATCCCTCTACTACCTCTACTCTCTCTACTACCTCTACTCTCTCTACTACCTCTACTGCCTCTACATCTACTACCTCTACTACATCTATCTCTACTCTCTCTACTACATCTACTCCCTCTACAACCAACAACTACCTCAACTACCTCTACTCCCTCTACTACCTCTACTCTCTCTACTACCTCTACTCTCTCTACTACCTCTACTGCCTCTACATCTACTACCTCTACTACCTCTACTCTCTCTACTACCTCTACTCCCTCTACCTCTACTGCCTCTACCTCAACTACCTCTACTCCCTCTACTACCAACAACTACCTCAACTACCTCTACTACCTCTACTACCTCTACAACCAACAACTCCCTCTACTACCTCTACTCTCTCTACTACCTCTACTACCTCTACTCTCTCTACTACATCTACTACCTCTACTACCTCTACTCCCTCTACCTCTACTACCTCTACTACATCTACTACCTCTACTACCTCTACAACCAACAACTCCCTCTACTACCTCTACTCTCTCTACTACCTCTACTACCTCTACTACCTCTACTACCTCTACTACCTCTACTACCTCTACTCCCTCTACCTCTACTACCTCTACTACCTCTACTACATCTACTACCTCTACTCCCTCTACCTCTACTACCTCTACTACATCTACTCCCTCTACTACCTCAACTACCTCTACTACCTCTACTCTCTCTACTACCTCAACTACCTCTACTCCCTCTACTACCTCTACTACCTCTACTCTCTCTACTACCTCTACTGCCTCTACATCTACTACCTCTACTCCCTCTACCTCTACTACCTCTACTACATCTACTCCCTCTACAACCAACAACTACCTCAACTACCTCTACTCTCTCTACTACCTCTACTTCATCTATCTCTACTACCTCTACTACATCTACTCCCTCTACAACCAACAACTACCTCAACTACCTCTACTCCCTCTACTACCTCTACTCTCTCTACTACCTCTACTCTCTCTACTACCTCAACTACCTCTACTCTCTCTACTACCTCTACTACATCTATCTCTACTACCTCTACTACATCTACTCCCTCTACAACCAACAACTCCCTCTACTACCAACAACTACCTCCACTCCCTCTACTACCTCTACTACCTCCACTCCCTCTACTACCAACACCTAACTCTACTCCATCTACCTCTACTCCATCTACCTCTACTCCATCTACCTCTACTCCATCTACCTCTACTCCATCTACCTCTACTACCTCTAACTCTACTCCCTCTACTACCTCTACTGCCTCTACTAAATCTACTACCTCTACTAAATCTACTACCTCTACTCCCTCTACTACCTCTACTCTCTCTACTACCTCTACTCTCTCTACTACCTCTACTGTCTCTACATCTACTACCTCTACTACCTCTACTCTCTCTACTCCCTCTACTGCCTCTACCTCTACTACCTCTACTGTCTCTACTGCCTCTACTCTCTCAATCCCCTCTACTCCCTCTACCCCCTCTACTACCTCTACCCCCTCTACTCCCTCTACTACCTCTACCCCCTCTACCCCCTCTACTACCTCTACCCCCTCTACTCCCTCTACTACCTCTACCCCCTCTACTACCTCTACCACCTCTACTACCTCTACTACCTCTAACCCCTCTACTACCTCTACCCCCTCTACTACCTCTACTCCCTCTACCCCCTCTACCACCTCTACCCCCTCTACTACCTCTAACCCTTCTACTACCTCTACCCCCTCTACTACCTCTACTCCCTCTACCCCCTCTACCACCTCTACCCCCTCTACCACCTCTACCCCCTCTACTACCTCTAACCCCTCTACTACCTCAACTACCTCTACTACCTTTACTCCCTCTACCACCTCTACCCCTCTACTCCCTCTACTACCTCTAACCCCTCTACTACCTCTAACCCCTCTACTACCTCTACCCCCTCTACCACCTCTACCCCCTCTACTACCTCTACTACCTCTACCACCTCTACCCCCTCTACTACCTCTAACCCCTCTACTACCTCTACTGCCTCTACTACCTCTACTACCTCTACTACCTTTACTCCCTCTACTACCTCTACCCCCTCTACTCCATCTACCTCTACTACCTCTATTCCCTCTACTACCTCTATTCCCTCTACTACCTCTACCGCTACTACCTCTACTACCTCTACCGCTACTACCTCTACTACCTCTACCGCTACTACCTCTACCTCTACTACCGCTACTACCTCTACCCCCTCTACTCCATCTACCCCCACTACCACCTCTACCTCTATTCCCTCTACTACCTCTACCGCTACTACCTCTACTCCTTCTACCTCTACTACCTCTACTACCTCTACTCTCCCCACCTCCTCCAACCCCTCTCTGTCCTTTAATGTCCTTTAAGCTAGACTCCGCCCCATCTTTCTAGGCTAACTCTCTCTCTCTCTGCGACATTGAGAGGTGGTGTGGGTCTTGGTGCAGTACACAGACGGTGCAGTGCCTCTGCAGAGTGTAGTGATCTCTTTCTGCCACACTGTGGAGCCATTGTGCCGGGTTCAACGGGATTCATGACTCTGGGACCATTGAATTACAATGTTAATTCTAATGATTCAAAATGATATGCAGATGACAATATAATAGTTGAGTCTTCCAAACATTTTAGTCTGTTGGAATGAGTGCTTTAAAGGGGAAGAGAAAAACCTCAGGAAGAAAAGCAAAGAGACCTATTCAATCCACCAACACGAAGCATGAGATCCTAACATAGAAACATCGCTATTTGTAATAATTTGATCACGAACAACATTTATTAGAGGTATGGGTAGAGACATCTGGAATTGCCATAGTAACGACTCATGCAAATACGTCATTGGCAGGAATCTGAATTTTTTGGGGGGCAGAGAGACTGATAGTGGATGCTGCCAACCAGGAGGCACAGAGACTGATAGTGGATGCTGCCAACCAGGAGGCACAGAGACTGATAGTGGATGCTGCCAACCAGGAGGTACAGAGACTGATAGTGGATGCTGCCAACCAGGAGGCACAGAGACTGATAGTGGATGCTGCCAGGAGGAACAGAGACTGATAGTGGATGCTGCCAACCAGGAGGAACAGAGACTGATAGTGGATGCTGCCAGGAGGCACAGAGACTGATAGTGGATGCTGCCAGGAGGATCAGAGACTGATAGTGGATGCTGCCAACCAGGAGGTACAGAGACTGATAGTGGATGCTGATGCCAGGAGGAACAGAGACTGATAGTGGATGCTGCCAGGAGGATCAGAGACTGATAGTGGATGCTTCCAACCAGGAGGCACAGAGACTGATAGTGGATGCTGCCAACCAGGAGGCACAGAGACTGATAGTGGATGCTGCCAGGAGGCACAGAGACTGATAGTGGATGCTGCCAGGAGGCACAGAGACTGATAGTGGATGCTGCCAACCAGGAGGTACAGAGACTGATAGTGGATGCTGCCAATCAGGAGACACAGAGACTGATAGTGGATGCTGCCAATCAGGAGGAACAGAGACTGATATTGGATGCTGCCAACCAGGAAGCACAGAGACTGATAGTGGATGCTGCCAACCAGGAAGCACAGAGACTGATAGTGGATGCTGCCAGGAGGCACAGAGACTGATAGTGGATGCTGCCAGGAGGCACAGAGACTGATAGTGGATGCTGTCAACCAGGAGGTACAGAGACTGATAGTGGATGCTGCCAAGGAGGATCAGAGACTGATAGTGGATGCTGCCAACCAGGAGGCACAGGGACTGATAGTGGATGCTGCCAACCAGGAGGCACAGAGACTGATAGTGGATGCTGCCAACCAGGAGTACACATCACTGACTATCTGAAATGGTTCCACCCTCCACAGACAGTGTGGTGAAGAAGGCGCAACAGTGCCTCTTCAAACTCTGGAGGCTGAAGAAATTTGGCTTGGCCTCTAAGGTCCTCACAAACTTTTACAGATGCATCATTAAGAGCATCCTGTCAGGCTGTATCACCGCCTGGTACGGCAACTGCACCGACCTCGACCGCAGGGCTCTCCAGAGGGTGGTGCGGTCTGCCCAACGCATCACTGGGGGCACACTTCTCTGTTCTGATGAAACCAAGATTTAATTATTTGGCCTGAATGCCAAGCGTCATGTCTGGAGGAAATCTGGCACCCTCTCTACAGCGAAGCATGGTGGTGGCAGTATCATGCTGTGGGGATGTTTTTCAGCGGCAGGGACTGGGAGACTAGTCAGGATCGAGGGAAAGATGAACAGAACAAAGTACAGAGAAATCCTTGATGAAAACCTGCTCCAGAGCACTCAGGACCTCAGACTGGGGTGAAGGTTCACCTTCCAACAGAACAACGACCCTAAGCACACAGCCAAGACAACACAGGAGTGGCTTCGGGACAAGTCTCTGAATGTCCTTGAGTGTCCCAGCAGGAACACAGAGTTGAACCCGGTCCAACATCTCTGGAGAGACCTGAAAATTGCTGTGCAGCAACGCTCCCCATCCAACCGGACAGAGCTTTAGAGGATCTGTAGAGAAGAATGGGAGAAACTCCCCAAATACAGATGTGCCAAGCTTGTAGCGTCATTCCCAAGAAGACTCGTGGCTGTAATCGCTGCCAAAGGTGCTTCAACAAAGTACTGAGAAAAGGGTCTGAATACTTATGTACATGTGAATTTTCAGTATTTAACTTTTTATAAA